>NC_068430.1:73487770-73497770 GCF_023373465.1 Oncorhynchus keta
CTCTCTCCTCCTCAGACCACTTTATTTCCCTGCCTCTCTCCTCCTCAGACCACTTTATTTCCTGCCTCTCCTCCTCAGATCACTTTATTTCCTGCCTCTCAGACCACTTTATTTCCTGCCTCTCTCCTCCTCAGACCACTTTATTTCACTGCCTCTCTCCTCCTCAGACCACTTTATTTCCCTGCCTCTCCTCCTCAGACCACTTTATTTCCTGCCTCTCCTCCTCAGATCACTTTATTTCCTGCCTCTCCTCCTCAGACCACTTTATTTCCCTGCCTCTCTCCTCCTCAGACCACTTTATTTCCCTGCCTCTCTCTCCTCCTCAGACCACTTTATTTCCTGCCTCTCTCCTCCTCAGACCACTTTATTTCCTGCCTCTCTCCTCCTCAGACCACTTTGTTTTCCCTGCCTCTCCTCCTCAGACCACTTTATTTCCTGCCTCTCTCCTCCTCAGACCACTTTATTCACTGCCTCTCTCCTCCTCAGACCACTTTATTTCCCTGCCTTTCTCCTCCTCAGACCACTTTATTTCCTGCCTCTCTCTCCTCAGACCACTTTATTTCACTGCCTCTCTCTCCTCAGACCACTTTATTCCCTGCCTCTCTCCTCCTCAGACCACTTTATTTCACTGCCTCTCTCCTCCTCAGATCACTTTATTTCCTGCCTCTCCTCCTCAGACCACTTTGTTCCCTGCCTCTCTCCTCCTCAGACCACTTTATTTCCCTGCCTCTCTCCTCCTCAGACCACTTTTTTCCTGCCTCTCTCCTCCTCAGACCACTTTATTTCCTGCCTCTCTCCTCCTCAGACCACTTTATTTCCCTGCCTCTCTCCTCCTCAGACCACTTTATTTCCCTGCCTCTCTCCTCCTCAGACCACTTTATTTCCTGCCTCTCTCCTCCTCAGACCACTTTATTTCCTGCCTCTCTCCTCCTCAGATCACTTTATTTCCTGCCTCTCCTCCTCAGACCACTTTATTTCCTGCCTCTCTCCTCCTCAGACCACTTTATTTCCCTGCCTCTCCTCCTCAGATCACTTTATTTCCCTGCCTCTCCTCCTCAGACCACTTTATTTCCCTGCCTCTCCTCCTCAGACCACTTTATTCCCTGCCTCTCTCCTCCTCAGACCACTTTATTTCCTGCCTCTCTCCTCCTCAGACCACTTTATTTCCTGCCTCTCTCCTCCTCAGACCACTTTATTCCTGCCTCTCCTCCTCAGACCACTTTATTTCCTGCCTCCTCCTCAGACCACTTTATTTCCTGCCTCTCTCCTCCTCAGATCACTTTATTTCCCTGCCTCTCCTCCTCAGACCACTTTGTTTCCTGCCTCTCTCCTCCTCAGACCACTTTATTTCCCTGCCTCTCTCCTCCTCAGACCACTTTATTTCCTGCCTCTCTCCTCCTCAGACCACTTTATTTCCTGCCTCTCTCCTCCTCAGACCACTTTATTCCCTGCCTCTCCTCCTCAGACCACTTTGTTCCTGCCTCTCTCCTCCTCAGACCACTTTATTTCACTGCCTCTCTCCTCCTCAGACCACTTTGTTCCTGCCTCTCTCCTCCTCAGACCACTTTATTTCCCTGCCTCTCTCCTCCTCAGACCACTTTATTTCCTGCCTCTCTCTCCTCAGACCACTTTATTTCCCTGCCTCTCTCCTCCTCAGACCACTTTATTTCCTGCCTCTCTCCTCCTCAGACCACTTTATTTCCCTGCCTCTCCTCCTCAGACCACTTTATTTCCTGCCTCTCTCTCTCCTCAGACCACTTTATTTCCTGCCTCTCTCCTCCTCAGACCACTTTGTTTCCCTGCCTCTCTCCTCCTCAGACCACTTTATTTCCCTGCCTCTCCTCCTCAGACCACTTTATTTCCTGCCTCTCCTCCTCAGACCACTTTATTTCCTGCCTCTCTCCTCCTCAGACCACTTTATTTCCTGCCTCTCTCCTCCTCAGACCACTTTATTTCCTGCCTCTCTCCTCCTCAGACCACTGCCTCTCTCCTCCTCAGACCACTTTGTTCCCTGCCTCTCTCCTCCTCAGACCACTTTGTTTCACTGCCTCTCTCTCCTCAGATCACTTTATTTCCCTGCCTCTCCTCCTCAGACCACTTTATTTCCTGCCTCTCCTCCTCAGACCACTTTATTTCCTGCCTCTCCCTCCTCAGACCACTTTATTTCCCTGCCTCTCTCCTCCTCAGACCACTTTATTTCCCTGCCTCTCTCCTCCTCAGACCACTTTATTTCACTGCCTCTCTCCTCCTCAGACCACTTTATTTCCTGCCTCTCTCCTCCTCAGACCACTTTATTCACTGCCTCTCTCCTCCTCAGACCACTTTATTTCCCTGCCTCTCTCCTCCTCAGACCACTTTATTTCCTGCCTCTCTCCTCCTCAGACCACTTTATTTCACTGCCTCTCTCCTCCTCAGACCACTTTATTCCCTGCCTCTCCTCCTCAGACCACTTTATTTCCCTGCCTCTCTCCTCCTCAGACCACTTTATTTCCTGCCTCTCTCCTCCTCAGATCACTTTATTCCTGCCTCTCCTCCTCAGACCACTTTATTTCCTGCCTCTCTCCTCCTCAGACCACTTTGTTCCTGCCTCTCTCCTCCTCAGACCACTTTGTTCCTGCCTCTCTCCTCCTCAGACCACTTTATTTCCCTGCCTCTCTCCTCCTCAGACCACTTTATTTCCTGCCTCTCCTCCTCAGACCACTTTATTTCCCTGCCTCTCTCCTCCTCAGACCACTTTATTTCCCTGCCTCTCTCCTCCTCAGATCACTCCTGCCTCTCCTCCTCAGACCACTTTATTTCCTGCCTCTCTCCTCCTCAGACCACTTTATTTCCTGCCTCTCTCCTCCTCAGACCACTTTATTTCCCTGCCTCTCTCCCTCCTCAGACCACTTTATTTCCCTGCCTCTCCTCCTCAGACCACTTTATTTCCCTGCCTCTCTCCTCAGACCACTTTGTTCCTGCCTCTCTCCTCCTCAGACCACTTTATTCCTGCCTCTCCTCCTCAGACCACTTTATTTCCCTGCCTCCTCCTCCTCAGACCACTTTGTTTCCTGCCTCTCTCTCCTCAGACCACTTTGTTCCTGCCTCTCCTCCTCAGACCACTTTATTTCCTGCCTCTCCTCCTCAGACCACTTTATTTCCTGCTCTCCTCCTCAGACCACTTTATTTCCTGCCTTTATTTCTCTCTCCTCAGACCACTTTGTTCCTGCCTCTCTCCTCCTCAGACCACTTTATTTCCTGCCTCTCTCCTCCTCAGACCACTTTACCCTGCCTCTCCTCCTCAGACCACTTTATTTCCTGCCTCTCTCCTCCTCAGACCACTTTATTTCCTGCCTCTCTCCTCCTCAGACCACTTTATTTCCTGCCTTTCTCCTCCTCAGACCACTTTATTTCCTGCCTCTCTCCTCCTCAGACCACTTTATTTCCTGCCTCTCTCCTCCTCAGACCACTTTATTCCCTGCCTCTCTCCTCCTCAGACCACTTTATTTCCTGCCTCTCTCCTCCTCAGACCACTTTATTTCCCTGCCTCTCCTCCTCAGACCACTTTGTTCCTGCCTCTCTCCTCCTCAGACCACTTTATTTCCCTGCCTCTCTCCTCCTCAGACCACTTTATTTCCCTGCCTCTCTCCTCCTCAGACCACTTTATTTCCCTGCCTCTCCTCCTCAGACCACTTTATTTCACTGCCTCCTCCTCAGACCACTTTTTTCCTGCCTCTCTCCTCCTCAGACCACTTTATTTCCTGCCTCTCCTCCTCAGACCACTTTATTTCCCTGCCTCTCTCCTCCTCAGACCACTTTATTTCCTGCCTCTCTCCTCCTCAGACCACTTTATTCACTGCCTCTCTCCTCCTCAGACCACTTTATTTCCTGCCTCTCCTCCTCAGACCACTTTATTCCTGCCTCTCTCCTCCTCAGACCACTTTATTTCCCTGCCTTTCTCCTCCTCAGACCACTTTATTTCCCTGCCTCTCTCCTCCTCAGACCACTTTATTTCCCTGCCTCTCTCCTCCTCAGACCACTTTATTTCCCTGCCTCTCTCCTCCTCAGACCACTTTATTTCCTGCCTCTCTCTCCTCAGACCACTTTATTTCCTGCCTCTCTCTCCTCAGACCACTTTATTTCACTGCCTCTCTCCTCCTCAGACCACTTTATTTCCCTGCCTCTCCTCCTCAGACCACTTTATTTCCTGCCTCTCTCCTCCTCAGACCACTTTATTTCCCTGCCTCTCTCCTCCTCAGACCACTTTATTTCCTGCCTCTCTCCTCCTCAGACCACTTTATTCCCCTGCCTCTCTCCTCCTCAGACCACTTTATTTCCTGCCTCTCTCTCCTCAGACCACTTTATTTCACTGCCTCTCTCCTCCTCAGACCACTTTATTTCACTGCCTCTCTCCTCCTCAGACCACTTTATTTCCCTGCCTCTCTCTCCTCAGACCACTTTATTTCACTGCCTCTCTCCTCCTCAGACCACTTTTATTCACTGCCTCTCTCCTCCTCAGACCACTTTATTTCCCTGCCTCTCCTCCTCAGACCACTTTGTTCACTGCCTCTCTCCTCCTCAGACCACTTTATTTCACTGCCTCTCTCCTCCTCAGACCACTTTATTTCCTGCCTCTCTCCTCCTCAGACCACTTTATTTCCCTGCCTCTCTCCTCCTCAGACCACTTTATTTCTGCCTCCTCCTCCTCAGACCACTTTATTTCCTGCCCCTCTCCTCCTCAGACCACTTTATTTCCTGCCTCTCTCCTCCTCAGACCACTTTATTTCCTGCCTCTCTCCTCCTCAGACCACTTTATTTCCCTGCCTCTCTCTCCTCAGACCACTTTATTTCCTGCCTCTCTCCTCCTCAGACCACTTTATTTCCTGCCTCTCCTCCTCAGACCACTTTATTCCCTGCCTCTCTCCTCCTCAGACCACTTTATTTCACTGCCTCTCCTCCTCAGACCACTGCCTGCCTCTCCTCCTCAGACCACTTTATTTCACTGCCTCTCTCCTCCTCAGATCACTTTATTTCCCTGCCTCTCCTCCTCAGACCACTTTATTTCCTGCCTCTCTCCTCCTCAGACCACTTTATTTCCCTGCCTCTCTCCTCCTCAGACCACTTTATTTCCTGCCTCTCTCCTCCTCAGACCACTTTATTTCCCTGCCTCTCCTCCTCAGACCACTTTATTTCCTGCCTCTCCTCCTCAGACCACTTTATTTCACTGCCTCTCTCCTCCTCAGACCACTTTATTTCCCTGCCTCTCTCCTCCTCAGACCACTTTGTTTCCTGCCTCTCTCCTCCTCAGACCACTTTTTTTCTGCCTTCTCCTCCTCAGACCACTTTATTTCCTGCCTCTCTCCTCCTCAGACCACTTTATTTCACTGCCTCTCTCCTCCTCAGATCACTTTATTTCCTGCCTCTCCTCCTCAGACCACTTTGCCTGCCTCTCCTCCTCAGACCACTTTATTTCCTGCCTCTCTCCTCCTCAGACCACTTTCATTTCTGCCTCTCTCCTCCTCAGACCACTTTGTTTCCTGCCTCTCCTCCTCAGACCACTCCCTGCCTCTCTCCTCCTCAGACCACTTTATTTCCTGCCTCTCTCCTCCTCAGACCACTTTATTTCCTGCCTCTTCTCCTCCTCAGACCACTTTATTTCCCTGCCTCTCTCCTCCTCAGACCACTTTATTTCACTGCCTCTCTCCTCCTCAGACCACTTTATTTCCTGCCTCTCTCCTCCTCAGACCACTTTATTTCACTGCCTCTCTCCTCCTCAGACCACTTTATTTCCCTGCCTCTCCTCCTCAGACCACTTTATTTGCCTCTCCTCCTCAGACCACTTTATTTCCTGCCTCTCTCCTCAGACCACTTTATTTCCCTGCCTCTCTCCTCCTCAGACCACTTTATTTCCTGCCTCTCTCCTCCTCAGACCACTTTATTTCACTGCCTCTCTCCTCCTCAGACCACTTTATTTCCTGCCTCTCTCCTCCTCAGACCACTTTATTCACTGCCTCTCTCCTCCTCAGACCACTTTGTTCCCTGCCTCTCTCCTCCTCAGACCACTTTATTTCACTGCCTCTCTCCTCCTCAGACCACTTTATTTCCCTGCCTCTCTCCTCCTCAGACCACTTTATTTCCCTGCCTCTCTCCTCCTCAGACCACTTTATTCCTGCCTCTCTCCTCCTCAGACCACTTTATTTCCCTGCCTCTCTCCTCCTCAGACCACTTTATTTCCTGCCTCTCTCCTCCTCAGACCACTTTATTCACTGCCTCTCTCCTCCTCAGACCACTTTATTTCCTGCCTCTCTCCTCCTCAGACCACTTTATTTCCCTGCCTCTCTCCTCCTCAGACCACTTTATTTCCCTGCCTCTCTCCTCCTCAGACCACTTTATTTCCTGCCTCTCTCCTCAGATCACTTTATTCCTGCCTCTCCTCCTCAGACCACTTTGTTCCTGCCTCTCTCCTCCTCAGACCACTTTATTTCCCTGCCTCTCTCCTCCTCAGACCACTTTATTTCCCTGCCTCTCTCCTCCTCAGACCACTTTATTTCCCTGCCTCTCTCCTCCTCAGACCACTTTGTTCCTGCCTCTCTCCTCCTCAGACCACTTTATTTCACTGCCTCTCTCCTCCTCAGACCACTTTATTTCACTGCCTCTCATCTCCTCAGACCACTTTGTTCCCTGCCTCTCTCCTCCTCAGACCACTTTATTTCCTGCCTCTCTCCTCCTCAGACCACTTTATTTCACTGCCTCTCTCCTCCTCAGACCACTTTATTTCCTGCCTCTCCTCCTCAGACCACTTTATTTCACTGCCTCTCCTCCTCAGACCACTTTATTTCACTGCCTCTCTCCTCCTCAGACCACTTTATTTCACTGCCTCCTCCTCCTCAGACCACTTTATTTCCCTGCCTCTCTCCTCCTCAGACCACTTTATTTCACTGCCTCTCTCCTCCTCAGACCACTTTATTTCCCTGCCTCTCTCCTCCTCAGACCACTTTATTTCCTGCCTCTCTCCTCCTCAGACCACTTTGTTCCCTGCCTCTCTCCTCCTCAGACCACTTTATTTCCCTGCCTCTCTCCTCCTCAGACCACTTTATTTCCCTGCCTCTCTCCTCCTCAGACCACTTTATTTCCCTGCCTCTCTCCTCCTCAGACCACTTTATTTCCTGCCTCTCTCCTCCTCAGACCACTTTATTTCACTGCCTCTCTCCTCCTCAGACCACTTTATTTCCTGCCTCTCTCCTCCTCAGACCACTTTATTCACTGCCTCTCTCCTCCTCAGATCACTTTATTTGCCTCTCCTCCTCAGACCACTTTATTTCCCTGCCTCTCCTCCTCAGACCACTTTATTTCCTGCCTCTCTCCTCCTCAGACCACTTTATTTCCTGCCTCTCCCTCCTCAGACCACTTTATTCCCTGCCTCTCCTCCTCAGACCACTTTATTTCCTGCCTCTCTCCTCCTCAGACCACTTTATTTCACTGCCTCTCTCCTCCTCAGACCACTTTATTTCCCTGCCTTTCTCCTCCTCAGACCACTTTATTTCCCTGCCTCTCTCCTCCTCAGACCACTTTATTTCCTGCCTCTCCTCCTCAGACCACTTTATTTCCCTGCCTCTCTCCTCCTCAGACCACTTTGTTCACTGCCTCTCTCCTCCTCAGACCACTTTATTTCCTGCCTCTCTCCTCAGACCACTTTATTTCCTGCCTCTCAGACCACTTTATTTCCCTGCCTCTCTCCTCCTCAGACCACTTTATTTCCCTGCCTCTCTCCTCCTCAGACCACTTTATTTCCCTGCCTCTCTCCTCCTCAGACCACTTTATTTCACTGCCTCTCTCCTCCTCAGACCACTTTATTTCACTGCCTCTCTCCTCCTCAGACCACTTTATTTCACTGCCTCTCTCCTCCTCAGACCACTTTATTTCCCTGCCTCTCTCCTCCTCAGACCACTTTATTTCACTGCCTCTCTCCTCCTCAGACCACTTTATTTCACTGCCTCTCTCTCCTCAGACCACTTTATTTCCCTGCCTCTCTCCTCCTCAGACCACTTTATTTCACTGCCTCTCTCCTCCTCAGACCACTTTATTTCCTGCCTTTCTCCTCCTCAGACCACTTTATTTCCTGCCTCTCTCCTTCTCAGACCACTTTATTTCACTGCCTCTCTCCTCCTCAGACCACTTTATTTCCCTGCCTCTCTCCTCCTCAGACCACTTTATTTCCCTGCCTCTCTCCTCCTCAGACCACTTTATTTCCTGCCTCTCTCCTCCTCAGACCACTTTATTTCCTGCCTCTCTCCTCAGATCACTTTGTTCCTGCCTCTCCTCCTCAGACCACTTTATTTCCTGCCTCTCTCCTCCTCAGACCACTTTATTTCCCTGCCTCTCTCCTCCTCAGACCACTTTATTTCCTGCCTCTCTCTCCTCAGACCACTTTATTTCCCTGCCTCTCTCCTCCTCAGACCACTTTATTTCCTGCCTCTCTCCTCCTCAGACCACTTTATTTCACTGCCTCTCTCCTCCTCAGACCACTTTATTCCTGCCTCTCATCTCCTCAGACCACTTTATTTCCTGCCTCTCTCCTCCTCAGACCACTTTATTTCACTGCCTCTCTCCTCCTCAGACCACTTTATTTCACTGCCTCTCTCCTCCTCAGACCACTTTATTTCCCTGCCTCTCTCCTCCTCAGACCACTTTATTTCACTGCCTCTCTCCTCCTCAGACCACTTTATTTCACTGCCTCTCTCCTCCTCAGACCACTTTATTTCACTGCCTCTCTCCTCCTCAGACCACTTTATTTCCTGCCTCTCTCTCCTCCTCAGACCACTTTATTTCCTGCCTCTCTCCTCCTCAGACCACTTTATTTCCTGCCTCTCTCCTCCTCAGACCACTTTATTTCCCTGCCTCTCTCCTCCTCAGACCACTTTATTTCCCTGCCTCTCTCCTCCTCAGACCACTTTATTTCCCTGCCTCTCTCCTCCTCAGACCACTTTATTTCCCTGCCTCTCTCCTCCTCAGACCACTTTATTTCCTGCCTCTCTCCTCCTCAGACCACTTTATTCACTGCCTCTCTCCTCCTCAGACCACTTTATTTCACTGCCTCTCCTCCTCAGACCACTTTATTTCCTGCCTCTCTCCTCCTCAGACCACTTTATTTCCCTGCCTCTCTCCTCCTCAGATCACTTTATTTCCCTGCCTCTCCTCCTCAGACCACTTTGTTCCCTGCCTCTCTCCTCCTCAGACCACTTTATTTCCTGCCTCTCTCCTCCTCAGACCACTTTATTTCACTGCCTCTCTCCTCCTCAGACCACTTTGTTTCACTGCCTCTCTCCTCCTCAGACCACTTTCCTGCCTCTCTCCTCCTCAGACCACTTTATTTCCCTGCCTCTCTCCTCCTCAGACCACTTTATTTCCCTGCCTCTCTCCTCCTCAGACCACTTTGTTTCCCTGCCTCTCCTCCTCAGACCACTTTATTTCACTGCCTCTCTCTCCTCAGACCACTTTATTCACTGCCTCTCTCCTCCTCAGACCACTTTATTTCCCTGCCTCTCTCCTCCTCAGACCACTTTATTTCACTGCCTCTCTCCTCCTCAGACCACTTTCCCTGCCTCTCCTCCTCAGACCACTTCCCTGCCTCTCTCCTCCTCAGACCACTTTATTTCCCTGCCTCTCTCCTCCTCAGACCACTTTATTTCCCTGCCTCTCTCCTCCTCAGACCACTTTATTTCCTGCCTCTCTCCTCCTCAGACCACTTTATTTCACTGCCTCTCTCCTCCTCAGACCACTTTATTTCACTGCCTCTCTCCTCCTCAGACCACTTTATTTCCCCTCTCTCCTCCTCAGACCACTTTATTTCCCTGCCTCTCCTCCTCAGACCACTTTATTTCCCTGCCTCTCTCCTCCTCAGACCACTTTATTTCACTGCCTCTCTCCTCCTCAGACCACTTTATTTCCCTGCCTCTCTCCTCCTCAGACCACTTTATTTCCCTGCCTCTCTCCTCCTCAGACCACTTTATTTCACTGCCTC
>NC_068430.1:73507770-73772770 GCF_023373465.1 Oncorhynchus keta
GGGGTAAAGTGACTAGGTAACAGGATAGATAATAGACAGTAGCAGCAGCATATGTGGTGAGTGTAAAAGTGTGTGTGTGTGAGAGTCTGCGTGTGTGTGTGTGTGTGTGTGCGTGCGTGCGTGCGTGTGTGTGTGTGGCGCCAGCGTGCATGGTATGTGTGTGTGTTCCCATGGGATGTCAATGCATTCACATATCTACAGTATGCGTGGATGAGTATTAGACACTACAGTACAGTATAGTATAAATGATACATTGTACGAGTAGAAGTGAACCCCATAGACAGAGCTGACCCTTGACCTTCCCCTCCAGGCTGGTCTCTATGCCCTACTTCAGTCCACTCCTATCACTTCATTAAGGCTTTAGCTCTGAGTCCAGTACATTAAGGGTTTGATATGAACAGTGGTGGACTGTGGCTGAGTGTTGCAGGGGTGGGCAAGGGACTGGACACGCGCCTTATTGCTTATTGAAGCCATAAGTTGCACTGAAAACTGGAACTTCTGCAATCTCTGGCTTTGGACATTAGATTGTATGTACACTGAACAATAATATAAACGCAACATGTAAAGTGTTGGTCCCATGTTTCATGAGCTAAAATAAAAGTACCCATCACCACAGAAAGCTTATTTCTGTCTATTTTTGGCCACAAATTTGCGTACATCCCTGTTAGTGAGCATTTCTCCTTTGCCAAGATAATCCATCCACCTGACAGGTGTGGCATAACAAGAAGCTGATTAAACAGCATGACATTCACAGGTGCACCTTGTGCTTGGGACAATAAAAGGTCACTCTAAAATGTGCAGTATTGTCACACAACACAATGCCCCAGATTTCCCAAGTTTTGAGGGAGCGTGCAATTGGCATGTTGACTGCAGGAATGTCCACCAGAGCTGTTGCCAGATAATTTCTCTACCATAAGCCGCCTCCAACGTTGTGCTAGAGAATTTGGCAGTACGTCCAACCGTTGTGAACAGAGTGCCCCATGGTCGTGGTGGGGTTATGGTATGAGCAGGCATAATCTACAGAGAACAAACACATTTGCATTTTATCGATGACAATCTGAATGCTCAGAGATACCGGGACCGCCATCACCTCATGTTTCAGCATGATAATGCACTGCCTCATGTCACGAGGACCTGTATACAATTCTTAGAAGCTGAAAATGCCTCAGTTCTTCCATGGCCTGTATACTCACCAGACATGTCACCCATTGAGCATGTTCGGGATGCTCTGGATCAACATGTACGAAAGCGTGTTCCAGTTCCCGCCAATATCCAGCCATTGAAGAGGAGTGGGACAACATTCCACAGGCCACAATCAACAGCCTGATCAACTATATGAGAAGGAGATGTGCTGCGGTGCACGAGGCAAATGGTGGTCACACCAGATACTGACTGGTTTTCTGATCCACGACCCTAACTTTTTTTTAAGGTATCTGTGACTAACAGATGACTAACTATGAATATCTGCATTCCCAAGCCATGTGAAATTCATAGATTAGGGCCTAATCAATTTATTTAAATTGACTGATTTCCTTATATGAACTGTAACTCAGTAAAATCTTTGAAATTGTTGCATGATGCGTTTATATTTTTGTTCATTATAAATGGATAGATAGGTGGGTGGGTGGGTGGGTTTGTGCTTGTCTATGTGGAGATGACAGTATTTGTGAGAGACAGTGAATCTGTACAGCATGTTAAGTGTGTTTTACTGTATATGTGCATCCATGCAAGTGTGTGTGCGCGACTACCTGCTTGCGTGTGTGAATATGTGTCTGCCTCTATCTATCCGTATACGAGAGAGAACATCTCTGCACATCACAGGGCTCTGTCGTCTGGTGTGTGTGGGCGGACAGCAGGCAGCTATAGCATCCTTCACTTCCAGCTACGGAAATGGGTTACATTCTGTGTGACGGATACATCTCACCATCAGTGTGTGTGTGTGTGTGTGTGTGTGTGTGTGTGTGTGTGTGTGTGTGTGTGTGTGTGTGTGTGTGTGTGTGTGTGTGTGTGTGTGTGTGTGGTCTGTTGCGTGAGCCAGGTGGGAATGCCAGGTGTGGGGCAGGTGTGTTCTGGGAGGCTCACACACATGAGAGCCATTGGGACACACACACACACACACACACACACACACACACACACACACACACACACACACACACACACACACACACACACACACACACACACACACACACACACAGAGCCTCTAGTAGTAATTACAGTAGCCATCTACATGGCAACACTGCAGTTGGAAGCACTACTTATACCATATCTGGACTGTAAGCCCCGGTGGCTAATTACATGTGTGTGTGTATTGTGTGTGTATTGTGTGTGCTTGTGCGTGTGTTGTATGTGACAAGCCAACCCTGGACCTACACAATGAGAGGGTTGAGTTACAAGCACTTACCAGTTTAACATTTGAACTGATCGTCTGCTCAACAGTGTTAACGTTTGGTTATGTTAGCCATGTATAGAATGTGGAAGTAGTCTGGCTGGTGTAGCGGTAATGCCGCAGCCTCCAGTACACGTCTACGGTGTCGGCATACAGTAGGTTTAAACCCCGGCCTATTGCCTTTTGACACAACGTCTATCTTTCCACTCTGTTATCCTCGTTGTCTGTTCAATAAAGTCTGAAAATACACTACATATAATACATGTGCCCTATAGGAGGGGACGTGGTGAATGGGAACTCAGCTTGAAGTTGAAGAGCTATTTTAGAAACTTTGTAAATATCTGGGTCACACACCACACACACCCACACACATACCTAATGCTAAATAATGGTGCCCTGAAGAGCTGTTCTCTGTTCTGCTGCTAAGCCCTTGGAACATTATGGAGAGGGAGAGAGGGCGAGGTAGCGAAAGGAGAAAAAGAGAGAGACAGTAGAGAGGAAAGGGGGAAGACAGAGAGAAGAGGGGAAGACTGGGAGAGAAAGAGGAGAAGGATAGAGAGCAGAGAGAGAGAGGGAGTTTAGAGGGTGATATAAAGAGAAAAGAGACTAGAGGGGGAGGACAGAAGAAAGTAGGAAAGAGGAAGAACGACAGAGAATGATAGAGGGGGAGGGAGAGAGAGAGAGAGAGAGAGAGAGAGAGAGAGAGAAAGAGAGGCTTGTTGTTTGTGTGTTTGTGTTGCCTGTCAGTCAAGCCGTAGGAAGTCCCCTTCTCCTCCTGAATTATGGAATGGATCCTGACAGGCAGATAGAGCTGCTGCTGCTGATAACCATACATAGATTGTGTCCCAAATGGCACCCTATTCCATATATAGTGCACTACTTTTGGTATGGGCCCTGGGCAAAAGTAGTGCACTATATATGTCGGGAAAAGGGTGACATTTAGGACGCAACCAGAGATCGCCAGAGGACAGAGGATAGTGGTGGTGTCACATCAACACCCTTCCCCTCTGTCTCGGTCCCACTGAATGGGACCTGGATATTGAGATTGGTGAGAGAGAGTAGACTACCCTCTGCCTGCCTGCCTGCCTGCCTGCCTGCCTGCCTGCCTGCCTGCCTCTCTGTCTGTGTGTCTCTGTCCAACTAAACAGGATTTTGTTGAACTGCGAGGAGAAAAAAATAGGGATAGAAAGAGAGGGAAGGACAGAAAGAGAGAGGGAGATCATATGAAATGGAGTATAAAGAGAGAGGGAGATCATATGAAATGGAGTATAAAGAGAGAGGGAGATCATATGAAATGGAGTATAAAGAGAGAGGGAGATCATATGAAATGGAATAGAAAGAGAGAGGGAGATCATATGAAATGAGGTAGAAAGAGAGAGGGAGATCATATGAAATGGAGTAGAAAGAGAGAGGGAGATCATATGAAATGGAGTAGAAAGAGAGAGGGAGATCATATGAAATGGAGTAGAAAGAGAGAGGGAGATCATATGAAATGGAATAGAAAGAGAGAGGGAGATCATATGAAATGAGGTAGAAAGAGAGAGGGAGATCATATGAAATGGAGTATAAAGAGAGAGGGAGATCATATGAAATGGAGTAGAAAGAGAGAGGGAGATCATATGAAATGGAGTAGAAAGAGAGAGGGAGATCATATGAAATGGAATAGAAAGAGAGAGGGAGATCATATGAAATGGAGTAGAAAGAGAGGGAGATCATATGAAATGGAATAGAAAGAGAGAGGGAGATCATATGAAATGGAGTAGAAAGAGAGAGGGAGATCATATGAAATGTAGAAAGGAGTAGAGAGGGGATCATATGAAATGGAGTATAAAGAGAGAGGAGATCATATGAAATGGAAGAAAGAGAGGGAGATGGAATAAAGAAAGAGAGGGGGAGATCATATGAAATGGAGTAGAAAGAGGGAGGGAGATCATATGAAATGGAATAGAAAGAGAGAGGAGATCATATGAAATGGAGTAGAAAGAGAGAGGGAGATCATATGAAATGGAGTAGAAAGAGAGAGGGAGATCATATGAAATGGAGTATAAAGAGAGAGGGAGATCATATGAAATGGAGTAGAAAGAGAGAGGGAGATCATATGAAATGGAGTAGAAAGAGAGAGGGAGATCATATGAAATGGAGTAGAAAGAGAGAGGGAGATCATATGAAATGGAATAGAAAGAGAGAGGGAGATCATATGAAATGGAGTAGAAAGAGAGGGAGATCATATGAAATGGAATAGAAAGAGAGAGGGAGATCATATGAAATGGAGTAGAAAGAGAGAGGGAGATCATATGAAATGGAGTAGAAAGAGAGAGGAGATCATATGAAATGGAGTATAAAGAGAGAGGGAGATCATATGAAATGGAGTAGAAAGAGAGGGAGATGGAATAGAAAGAGATAGGGAGATCATATGAAATGGAGTAGAAAGAGGGAGGGAGATCATATGAAATGGACTAGAAAGAGAGAGGAAGATCATATGAAATGGAGTAGAAAGAGAGAGGGAGATCATATGAAATGGAGTAGAAAGAGAGAGGGAGATCATATGAAATGGAGTATAAAGAGAGAAGGAGATCATATGAAATGGAGTAGAAAGAGAGAGGGAGATCATATAAAATGGAGTAGAAAGAGAGAGGGAGATCATATGAAATGGAGTAGAAAGAGAGAGGGAGATCATATGAAATGGAGTAGAAAGAGAGAGGGAGATCATATGAAATGGAGTAGAAAGAGAGAGGGAGATCATATAAAATGGAGTGGAAAGAGAGAGATGGAATGGGTGAAATGGTCTGGACTATAACCTAGATTCTCCACAAAGCGACCGGGAAGTCTGCCCAGGCAGGAATGAAAGAGAGAATAAAGGAAGGATGAGAGAGAAGGAAGAGCAAGAGAGAGTGTGGGTAGGAAGCTAAATCGTCATGGTAACAGTAGGACTGGTTTGTGAGAATCTATGCCATGTACAGTTGAAGTCAGAAGTTTACATACACCACAGCCAAACGCATTTAAACTCAGTTTTTCACAATTCCTATCATTTAATCTTGTAAAAATTCCCTGTCTTAGGTCAGTTAGGATCACCACTTTATTTTAAGAATAAAGTGTCAAAATAATATTAGAGAGAATGATTTATTTGAGCTTATATTTCTTCCATCACATTCCCAGTGGGTCAGAAATGTACATACACTCAATTAGTATTTGGTAGCATTGCCTTTAAATTGTTTAACTTGGGTCAAACGTTTCAGGTAAGAATTCCACAAGTTTTCCACAATAAGTTGGGTGAATTTTGTCCCATTCCTCCTGACAGAGCTGGCGTAACTGAGTCAGGTTTGTAGGCATCCTTGCTCGAACACGCTTTTTCAGTTCTGCCCACAAATGTTCTATAGGATTGCGGTCAGGGCTTTGTGATGTCCACTCCAATACCTTGACTTTGTTGTCCTTAAGCCATTTTGCCACAACTTTGGAAGTATGTGGGGTCATTGTCCATTTGCAACCAAGCTTTAATTTCCTGGCTGATGTCTTGAGATATTGCTTCAGTATATCCACATAATTTTTGTTCTCATGATGCCATCTATATTGTGAAGTGCACCAGTCCCTCCTGCAGCAAAGCACCCTCACAACATGATGCTGCCACCCCCATGCTTCATGGTTGGGATGGTGTTCTTCGGCTTGCAAGCCTCCCCTTTTTCCTCCAAACATAACGACGGTCATTATGGCCAAACAGTTCTATTTTTGTTTCATCAGACCAGAGGACATTTCTCAAAAAGTATGATTTTTGTCCCCATGTGCAGTTGCAAACCGTAGTCTGGCTTTTTTATGGTGGTTTTGGAGCAGTGGCTTCTTCCTTGCTGAGCGGCCTTTCAGGTTATGTCGATATAGGACTTGTTTTACTGTGTATATAGATACTTTTGTACCTGTTTCCTCCAGCATCTTCACAAGGTCCTTTGCTGGAGTTCTGGGATTGATTTGCACTTTTCGCACCAAAGTTCGTTCATCTCTAGGAGACAGAACGCGTCTGCTTCCTGAGCGGTATGACGGCTGCGTGGTCCCATGGTGTTTATACTTGCGTACTATTGTTAGTACAGATGAACGTGGTACCTTCAGATGCTCCCAAGGATGAACCACACTTCTGCAGGTCTACATTTTTTTTCTGAGGTCTTGGCTGATTTCTTTTGATTTTTCAATGATGTCAAGCAAAGAGGCACTGAGTTTGAAGGTAGGCCTTGAAATACATCTACTGGTACACCTCCAATTGACTCAAATTATGTAAATTAGCTTATCAGAAGCTTCTAAAGCCATGACATCATTTTTTGGAATTTTCCAATCTGTTTAAATGCACAGTCAACTTAGTGTACGTAAACATCTGACCAACTGGAATTGTGATACAGTGAAATAATCTGTCTGTAAACAATTGTTGGAAAAGTGACTCGTGTCATGCACAAAGTAGATGTCCTAACCGACTTGCCAAAACTATAGTTTGTTAACAAGACATTTGTGGAGTGGTTGAAAAACTAGTTTTAATTACTCCAATCTAAGTGAATGTAAACTTCTGTCTTTAACTATGTTATTACGAACGTTTTTACAGAATTTGTAAGGCACCCACACACACACACACACACACACACACACACACACACACACACACACACACACACACACACACACACACACACACACATGCATGTGTATACCGTGAGATGACATTACATTACATTTACATTTAAGTCATTTAGCAGACGCTCTTATCCAGAGCGACTTACAAATTGGTGCATACACCTTATGACAACCAGTGGAACAGCCACTTGCATCTAAATCTTGTTGGGGGTGAGAAGGGGGGTGAGAAGGATTACTTACCCTTACTTACCCTATCCTAGGTATTCCTTGAAGAGGTGGGGTTTCAGGTGTCTCCGGAAGGTGGTGATTGACTCCGCTGTCCTGGCGTCGTGAGGGAGTTTGTTCCACCATTGGGGGCCAGAGCAGCGAACAGTTTTGACTGGGCTGAGCGGGAACTGTACTTCCTCAGTGGTAGGGAGGCGAGCAGGCCAGAGGTGGATGAACGCAGTGTCCTTGTTTGGGTGTAGGGCCTGATCAGAGCCTGGAGGTACTGAGGTGCCGTTCCCTCACAGCTCCGTAGGCGAGCACCATGGTCTTGTAGCGGATGCGAGCTTCAACTGGAAGCCAGTGGAGAGAGCGGAGGAGCGGGGTGACGTGAGAGAACTTGGGAAGGTTGAACACCAGACGGGCTGCGGCGTTCTGGATGAGTTGTAGGGGTTTAATGGCACAGGCAGGGAGCCCAGCCAACAGCGAGTTGCAGTAATCAAGACGGAGATGACAAGTGCCTGGATTAGGACCTGCGCCGCTTCCTGTGTGAGGCAGGGTCGTACTCTGCGGATGTTGTAGAGCATGAACCTACAGGAACGGGACACCGCCTTGATGTTAGTTGAGAACGTCAGGGTGTTGTCCAGGATCACGCCAAGGTTCTTAGCGCTCTGGGAGGAGGACACAATGGAGTTGTCAACCGTGATGGCGAGATCATGGAACGGGCAGTCCTTCCCGGGAGGAAGAGGAGCTCCGTCTTGCTGAGGTTCAGCTTGAGGTGGTGATCCGTCATCCACACTGATATGTCTGCCAGACATGCAGAGATGCGATTCGCCACCTGGTCATCAGAAGGGGGAAAGGAGAAGATTAATTGTGTGTCGTCTGCATAGCAATGATAGGAGAGACCATGTGAGGTTATGACAGAGCCAAGTGACTTGGTGTATAGCGAGAATAAGAGAGGGCCTAGAACAGAGCCCTGGGGACACCAGTGGTGAGAGCGCGTGGTGAGGAGACAGATTCTCGCCACGCCACCTGGTAGGAGCGACCTGTCAGGTAGGACGCAATCCAAGCGTGGGCCGCGCCGGAGATGCCCAACTCGGAGAGGGTGGAGAGGAGGATCTGATGGTTCACAGTATCGAAGGCAGCCGATAGGTCTAGAAGGATGAGAGCAGAGGAGAGAGAGTTAGCTTTAGCAGTGCGGAGCGCCTCCGTGATACAGAGAAGAGCAGTCTCAGTTGAATGACTAGTCTTGAAACCTGACTGATTTGGATCAAGAAGGTCATTCTGAGAGAGATAGCGGTAGAGCTGGCCAAGGACGGCACGCTCAAGAGTTTTGGAGAGAAAAGAGAGAAGGGATACTGGTCTGTAGTTGTTGACATCGGAGGGATCGAGTGTAGGTTTTTTCAGAAGGGGTGCAACTCTCGCTCTCTTGAAGACGGGAGGGACGTAGCCAGCGGTCAGGGATGAGTTGATGAGCGAGGTGAGGTAAGGGAGAAGGTCTCCGGAAATGGTCTGGAGAAGAGAGGAGGGGATAGGGTCAAGCGGGCAGGTTGTTGGGCGGCCGGCCGTCACAAGACGCGAGATTTCATCTGGAGAGAGAGGGGAGAAAGAGGTCAGAGCATAGGGTAGGGCAGTGTGGGCAGAACCAGCAGTGTCGTTTGACTTAGCAAACGAGGATCGGATGTCATCGACCTTCTTTTCAAAATGGTTGACGAAGTCATCTGCAGAGAGGGAGGAGGGAGGGGGGGGAGGATTCAGGAGGGAGGAGAAGGTGGCAAAGAGCTTCCTAGGGTTAGAGGCAGATGCTTGGAATTTAGAGTGGTAGAAAGTGGCTTTAGCAGCAGAGACAGAGGAGGAAAATGTAGAGAGGAGGGAGTGAAAGGATGCCAGGTCCGCAGGGAGGGAGTTTTCCTCCATTTCCGCTCGGCTGCCCGGAGCCCTGTTCTGTGAGCTCGCAATGAGTCGTCGAGCCACGGAGCGGGAGGGGAGGACCGAGCCGGCCTGGAGGATAGGGGACATAGGGAGTCAAAGGATGCAGTAAGGGAGGAGAGGGAGGGTTGAGGAGGCAGAATCAGGAGATAGGTTGGAGAAAGTTTGAGCAGAGGGAAGAGAAGATAGGATGGAAGAGGAGAGAGTAGGGGGAGAGAGAGCGAAGGTTGGGACGGCGCGATACCATCCGAGTAGGGGCAGTGTGGGAAGTGTTGGATGAGAGCGAGAGGGAAAAGGATACAAGGTAGTGGTCGGAGACTTGGAGGGGAGTTGCAATGAGGTTAGTGGAAGAACAGCATCTAGTAAAGATGAGGTCAAGCGTATTGCCTGCCTTGTGAGTAGGGGGAAGGTGAGAGGGTGAGGTCAAAAGAGGAGAGGAGTGGAAAGAAGGAGGCAGAGAGGAATGAGTCAAAGGTAGACGTGGGGAGGTTAAAGTCGCCCAGAACTGTGAGAGGTGAGCCGTCCTCAGGAAAGGAGCTTATCAAGGCATCAAGCTCATTGATGAACTCTCCGAGGGAACCTGGAGGGCGATAAATGATAAGGATGTTAAGCTTGAAAGGGCTGGTAACTGTGACAGCATGGAATTCAAAGGAGGCAATAGACAGATGGGTAAGGGGAGAAAGAGAGAAAGACCACTTGGGAGAGATGAGGATCCCGGTGCCACCACCCCGCTGACCAGAAGCTCGGGGTGTGCGAGAACACGTGGGCGGACGAGGAGAGAGCAGTAGGAGTAGCAGTGTTATCTGTGGTGATCCATGTTTCCGTCAGTGCCAAGAAGTCAAGGGACTGGAGGGAGGCATAGGCTGAGATGAACTCTGCCTTGTTGGCCGCAGATTGGCAGTTCCAGAGGCTACCAGAGACCTGGAACTCCACGTGGGTCGTACGCGCTGGGACCACCAGGTTAGGGTGGTCGCGGCCACGCGGTGTGGAGCGTTTGTATGGTCTGTGCAGAGAGGAGAGAACAGGGATAGACAGACACATAGTTGACAGGCTACAGAAAAGGCTACGCTAATGCAAGGAAATTGGAATGACAAGCGGACTACACGTCTCGAATGTTCAGAAAGTTAAGCTTACGTAGCAAGAATCTTATTGACTAAAATGATTAAAATGATACAGTACTGCTAAAGTAGGCTAGCTGGCAGTAGCTGCGTTGTTGACACTACACTAATCAAGTCGTTCCGTTGAGTGTAATAGTTCTACAGTGCTGCTATTCGGGGCTAGCTGGCTAGCTAGCAGTGTTGTTTACGTTACGTTGAGTTAAAAGAACGACAATAGCTGGCTAGCTAACCTAGGAATCGGTCTAGACTACACAATTATCTTTGAAACAAAGACGGCTATGCAGCTAGCCACGATCAAACAAATCAAACCGCTGCACTGCAATGAAACGAAAATGTGAAACCACCTGACCGGGTTGTTGAATTCAAAACAGCAGACGTTGGCTAGCTGTTAGCAGTTAGCTGTTGGCTAGCTAGCAGAGTCTCCTACGTTAAGGACGACAAATAGCTGGCTAGCGAACCTCAGTGAATTAAGATAATCACTCCAAGGCTACACACACTAAACTACACAATTATCTTGGAAACAAAGACAGCTATGTAGCTAGCTAACACTGAACTAATCAAGTCGTACAGTTGAGTGAATAGCATGACGATGTGTAACGAACAATAGGGAAATATCAAATCAAAGTTCATTGTTGTCACTTGCATAGGTTTGCAGATGCTAATAATAACTAGCAATACAAAACAATATGCACAGAATCCCAAAAAGTACAGGTTTGTGTCAAGAACTGCAGCGCTACTGGGTTTTTCACACTCAACAGTTTCCTGTGTGTATCAAAAATGGTCCACCACCCAAAGGACATCCAGCCAACTTGACACAACTGTGCGAAGCATTGGAGTCGACCAGCATCCCTGTGGAACGCTTTGTTTACATGTATTTTATTTTAGTTACTTTTTTTGCGTGGGTGTGTGCTATACCACTGCTTAACTATAAGTTAAGTATATCTATAAGGAAAATAAGATGTGTCAAATAAATGACACCCAGTTTGGATTTTGGTTTGATGACTTGCTAGCTAGGTGGCTACATGTCAAGCTTCTAGGTTACAGCAGAGACATTCAATCCCTTCCTGGATCAAGGTCCCTGTTGCCTAAATCGTTTGGTGCGTTAAAAAAAACAGATATAATAATAATAATAATTTGGGTTGAAATAGCACCCCTTGTGTGCACTTCCGGTAATACCGTATGCTACGGTATGGTACAGAAACAGTATGACGGTATGAATATCTGCATACCGCCCAACCCTACCGCTGTCCATCATCATTATCTTATAAAATCATTATAAAATCTCTATATCACTTATTAACCTCTCCCCTCATCTCTCCATCATCCATTCTCCCCTTCTATTGTAAACGGCTGTGACTCCTGAACACGCTCCCCTGTTGGACATGAGAAAGCTCTTCTGCTCCACTTTCCAACCGTGAGATTTGACAGATCTACCAGCAGTCACAAGCACCAACACACACACACTCACTCACACACTGATACAGTATACACACACAGTTCACACATAGACTCTCTCTCTCACACACACACACACACACACACACACACACACACACACACACACACACACACACACACACACACACACACACACACACACACACACACACACACACACACACACACACACACACACACACACACACACACACACTTCAAAGGAAAACACAGCAATGTGATCCTCTCTGAAGGAGAAGACAGCCAGTATCAGTCATCGTTGGTCACCCTCATCTATCATCTTCTCTCTCTCTCTCTCTCTCTCTCTCTCTCTGTCTCTCTCTCTGTCTCTCTCTCTCTCCTCCCTCATTTGTCTTCATCTTCATCTCTCTCTCTCTCTGTTGCTCTCTCTATCTCTCTCTCTTTCTCCCTCTCTTCCTGTTACTCTTGAAAGTTAGCAGGAAGGAGCAGGTCCATCTTTGGTTCATTTGATCTGTTCTAACTAGTGTTTCACATCTGTCTGTCAGTCCTCTCTTCAATTGTCATCTTCTGATCTAAAGCTCCACGTTGGAGTCCAGCAGTGTCTCAGAGTGTCACAGACAGCAGAATACCACTATTTGTAGGTTCTACTCCTCTATGAGTGCCAATTATGTAAACTCATTGTCACCAGTATGTCTGACACAGTCTAAGTATCTTTAAGAGTGTTTACCTATTGATAATATTGTGGCAGCAGCCGTTCACATGAATCCATAAAGGGCCCAACATTGCAAGCAAACCTCAGTGTGTGTGTGTCTGTGTGTGTGTGTGTGTGTGTGTGTGTGTGTGTGTGTGTGTGTGTGTGTGTGTGTGTGTGTGTGTGTGTGTGTGTGTGTGTGTGTGTGTGTGTGTGTGTGTGTGTGTGTGTGTGTGTGTGTGTGTGTGTGTGTGTGTGTCTGTGCGTATTCATGCCCATAGGCCTGTGCAGCGGTGTGTTTGTGTGTGTATGCCTGGTACTGTATGTGTGTGTGTGTGTGTGTGTGTGTGTGTGTGTGTGTGTGTGTGTGTGTGTGTGTGTGTGTGTGTGTGTGTGTGTGTGTGTGTGTGTGTGTGCGTGCGTGCGTGCGTGCGTGCGTGCGTGCGTGTGCGTGCGTGCGTGCGTGCGTGTACTTGTGCATGTTAATAATGTAAAGGCTCCTGGTTAGAGGATGTGCCATAGCTGACTGTTTAAAATGTGTTATTATGTATAAATGATGTTTCCCCTCCCTTTATACTGCTGTAGTAGAACACTGGTATCTCACCTGTAAAAAGACACACACTACAGACTAAACACTAACCATCACCACTAACATGAAGCCTAGAGGCTAACACTGAACCAAACGTGGTGAATGTTCAGTCACTTAACACGTGTTGTGTGTGTTCATATTGAAGTGAGGCCTGTGTGAAGTCCATTACAGTCCATTATAAGACGGGTAGCGATGTTGGTTCTGTTAATTAGGGTTGCCATATTGGGTCGATTTCAAGCCTCGACTCATCTAATTGGTTTCCATTGAGTTGTATTGACGTTTGACGGTACACTAGAATCACACCTGTGGTGAGATCCTGAGGTTACAGGGTTTTCCTCCAAGTGTGCATCCAGTCCCTGTTGGGAATCAGAATCCATATTTGGATTAAAAGGTTCAAAGTGCAACAGAGTAGGAGGAGCACAAGAGAGGACAATGACATCACACATAACCTCCACTCCATAGCTGTTTTTACACCACAGTGGTTTTACACCACAGTGGTTTTACACCACAGCTGTTTTACACCACAGTGGTTTTACACCATAGCTGTTTTACACCATAGCTGTTTTACACCACAGTGGTTTTACACCATAGCTGTTTTACACCACAGTGGTTTTACACCATAGCTGTTTTACACCACAGTGGTTTTACACCATAGCTGTTTTACACCCTAGCTGTTTTACACCATAGCTGTTTTACACCATAGCTGTTTTACACCACAGTGGTTTTACACCATAGCTGTTTTACACCATAGCTGTTTTACACGATAGCTGTTTTACACCATAGCCGTTTTACACAGTGGTTTTACACCATAGCTGTTTTACACCATAGCTGTTTTACACCACAGTGGTTTTACATCATAGCTGTTTTACACCACAGTGGTTTTACACCATAGCTGTTTTACACCATAGCTGTTTTACACCATAGCTGTTTTACACCATAGCTGTTTTACACCACAGTGGTTTTACACCACAGTGGTTTTACACCATAGCTGTTTTACACCACAGTGGTTTTACACCATAGCTGTTTTACACCATAGCTGTTTTACACCACAGTGGTTTTACACCATAGCTGTTTTACACCATAGCGGTTTTACACCATAGCTGTTTTACACCATAGCTGTTTTACACCATAGCTGTTTTACACCATAGCTGTTTTACACCATAGCGGTTTTACACCATAGCTGTTTTACACCATAGCTGTTTTACACCATAGCTGTTTTACACCATAGCGGTTTTACACCATAGCTGTTTTACACCATAGCTGTTTTACACCACAGTGGTTTTACACCATAGCTGTTTTACACCATAGCTGTTTTACACCACAGTGGTTTTACACCATAGCTGTTTTACACCACAGTGGTTTTACACCATAGCTGTTTTACACCATAGCTGTTTTACACCATAGCTGTTTTACACCACAGTGGTTTTACACCACAGTGGTTTTACACCATAGCTGTTTTACACCACAGTGGTTTTACACCATAGCTGTTTTACACGATAGCTGTTTTACACCATAGCGGTTTTACACCATAGCTGTTTTACACCACAGTGGTTTTACACCATAGCTGTTTTACACCATAGCTGTTTTACACCATAGCTGTTTTACACCACAGTGGTTTTACACCACAGTGGTTTTACACCATAGCTGTTTTACACCATAGCGGTTTTACACCATAGCTGTTTTACACAATAGCTGTTTTACACCATAGCGGTTTTACACCATAGCTGTTTTACACCACAGTGGTTTTACACCATAGCTGTTTTACACCATAGCTGTTTTACACCATAGCTGTTTTACACCATAGCTGTTTTACACCATAGCGGTTTTACACCTTAGCTGTTTTACACCATAGCTGTTTTACACCATAGCGGTTTTACACCATAGCTGTTTTACACCATAGCGGTTTTACACCATAGCTGTTTTACACCATAGCGGTTTTACACCATAGCTGTTTTACACCACAGTGGTTTTACACCATAGCTGTTTTACACCATAGCTGTTTTACACCATAGCTGTTTTACACCACAGTGGTTTTACACCATAGCTGTTTTACACCACAGTGGTTTTACACCATAGCTGTTTTACACCATAGCTGTTTTACACCATAGCTGTTTTACACCATAGCGGTTTTACACCATAGCTGTTTTACACCATAGCTGTTTTACACCATAGCTGTTTTACACCATAGCGGTTTTACACCATAGCTGTTTTACACCATAGCGGTTTTACACCATAGCTGTTTTACACCATAGCGGTTTTACACCATAGCGGTTTTACACCATAGCTGTTTTACACCATAGCTGTTCTCCATTTACCTCTCTGTTTGAGTCCCATAGTTATACCGCTGTCCTCACATCCCTGCTTCTCCACTCACTTCCTCACATCCCTGCTTCTCCACTCACTTCCTCACATCCCTGCTTCTCCACTCACTTCCTCACATCCCTCTTTCCCCGCTCACTTCCTCACATCTCTGCTTCTCCACTCACTTCCTCACATCCCTGCTTCCCCACATCTCTGCTTCTCCACTCACTTCCTCACATCCCTGCTTCTCCACTCACTCCCTCATCCCTGTTTCCCCGCTCACTTCCTCACATCCCTGCTTCTCCGCTCACTTCCTCACATCCCTGCTTCTCCGCTCACTCTCCTCACATCCCTGCTTCTCCGCTCACTTCCTCACATCCTTGCTTCTCCGCTCACTTCCTCACATCCCTGCTTCTCCGCTCACTTCATCACATCCCTGCTTCTCCACTCACTTCCTCACACCCTGCTTCTCCACTCACTTCCTCACATCCCTGCTTCTCCATCACTTCCTCACATCCCTGCTTCTCCACTCATTTCATCACATCCCTGCTTCTCCACTCACTTCCTCACATCCCTGCTTCACCGCTCACTTCCTCACATCCCTGCTTCACCGCTCACTTCCTCACATCCCTGCTTCTCCACTCACTTCCTCACATCCCTGCTTCTCCACTCACTTCCTCACATCCCTGCTTCCCACTCACTTCCTCACATCCCTGCTTCTCCACTTACTTCCTCACATCCCTGCTTCTCCACTCACTTCCTCACATCCCTGCTTCTTCACTCACTTCCTCATCCCTGCTTCTCCACTCACTTCCTCACATCCCTGCTTCTCCACTCACTTCCTCACATTCCTGCTTCTCCACTCACTTCCTCACATCCCTGCTTCTCCACTCACTTCCTCACATCCCTGCTTCACCGCTCACTCCTCACATCCCTGCTTCATCGCTCATTCACTCACATCCCTGCTTCACCGCTCACTTCCTCACATCCCTGCTTCATCGCTCACTTCCTCACATCCCTGCTTCATCGCTCACTTCCTCACATCCCTGCTTCACTGCTCACTTCTCCATCCCTGCTTCACCGCTCACTTCCTCACATCCCTGCTTCACCACTCACTTCCTCACATTCCTGCTTCACTGCTCACATCCTCACATCCCTGCTTCATCGCTCACTTCCTCATCCCTGCTTCACCGCTCACTTCCTCACATCCCTGCTTCTCCACTCACTTCCTCACATCCCTGCTTCTCCACTCACTTCCTCACATCCCTGCTTCTCCACTCACTTCCTCACATCCCTGCTTCTCCACTCACTTCCTCACATCCCTGCTTCTCCACTCACTTCCTCACATCCCTGCTTCTCCACTCACTTCCTCACATCCCTGCTTCTCCACTCACTTCCTCACATCCCTGCTTCTCCACTCACTTCCTCACATCCCTGCTTCTCCACTCACTTCCTCACATCCCTGCTTCACCGCTCACTTCCTCACATCCCTGCTTCATCGCTCACTTCCTCCCATCCCTGCTTCACCGCTCACTTCCTCACATCCCTGCTTCATCGCTCACTTCCTCACATCCCTGCTTCATCGCTCACTTCCTCACATCCCTGCTTCACTGCTCACTTCCTCACCCCTGCTTCACCGCTCCATCCTCACATCCCTGCTTCATCGCTCACTTCCTCACATCCCTGCTTCACCGCTCACTTCCTCACATCCCTGCTTCGTCGCTCACTTCCTCACATCCCTGCTTCTCCACTCACTTCCTCACATCCCTGCTTCACCACTTCCTCACATCATTGCTTCCTCACATCCTGCTTCCCCCACATCCCTGCTTCACCGCTCACTTCCTCACATCCCTGCTTCACCACTCACTTCCTCACATCCCTGCTTCTCCACTCACTTCCTCACATCCCTG
Organism: Oncorhynchus keta; assembly: GCF_023373465.1. Classification (NCBI taxonomy): domain Eukaryota; kingdom Metazoa; phylum Chordata; class Actinopteri; order Salmoniformes; family Salmonidae; genus Oncorhynchus; species Oncorhynchus keta. The sequence continues at coordinate 73,524,929 of NC_068430.1, forward strand.
CTTCTCCACTCACTTCCTCACATCCCTGCTTCTCCACTCACTTCCTCACATCCCTGCTTCACCGCTCACTTCCTCACATCCCTGCTTCACCGCTCACTTCCTCACATCCCTGCTTCACCGCTCACTTCCTCACATCCCTGCTTCATCGCTCACTTCCTCACATCCCTGCTTCACCGCTCACTTCCTCACATCCCTGCTTCACCGCTCACTTCCTCACATCCCTGCTTCATCGCTCACTTCCTCACATTCCTGCTTCACTGCTCACTTCCTCACATCCCTGCTTCACCGCTCACTTCCTCACATCCCTGCTTCACCGCTCACTTCCTCACATCCCTGCTTCACCGCTCACTTCCTCACATCCCTGCTTCACCGCTCACTTCCTCACATCCCTGCTTCACCGCTCACTTCCTCACATCCCTGCTTCCTCACATCCCTGCTTCCCCACATCCCTGCTTCATCGCTCACTTCCTCACATTCCTGCTTCACTGCTCACTTCCTCACATCCCTGCTTCACCGCTCACTTCCTCACATCCCTGCTTCCTCACATCCCTGCTTCATCGCTCACTTCCTCACATCCCTGCTTCCTCACTTCCTCACTTCCTCACATCCCTGCTTCCTCACATCCCTGCTTCATCGCTCACTTCCTCACATCCCTGCTTCTCCACTCACTTCCTCACATCCCTGCTTCATCGCTCACTTCCTCACTTCCTCACATCCCTGCTTCCTCACTTCCTCACATCCCTGCTTCATCGCTCACTTCCTCACATCCCTGCTTCCTCACATTCCTGCTTCACTGCTCACTTCCTCACATCCCTGCTTCACCGCTCACTTCCTCACATCCCTGCTTCATCGCTCACTTCCTTACATCCCTGCTTCTCCACTCACTTCCTCACATCCCTGCTTCACCGCTCACTTCCTCACATCCCTGCTTCACCGCTCACTTCCTCACATCCCTGCTTCACCGCTCACTTCCTCACATCCCTGCTTCACCGCTCACTTCCTCACATCCCTGCTTCCTCACATCCCTGCTTCCTCACATCCCTGCTTCATCGCTCACTTCCTCACATCCCTGCTTCACCGCTCACTTCCTCACATCCCTGCTTCATCGCTCACTTCCTCACATCCCTGCTTCACCGCTCACTTCCTCACATCCCTGCTTCACCGCTCACTTCCTCACATCCCTGCTTCATCGCTCACTTCCTCACATTCCTGCTTCACTGCTCACTTCCTCACATCCCTGCTTCACCGCTCACTTCCTCACATCCCTGCTTCACCGCTCACTTCCTCACATCCCTGCTTCATCGCTCACTTCCTCACATCCCTGCTTCTCCACTCACTTCCTCACATCCCTGCTTCACCGCTCACTTCCTCACATCATTGCTTCCTCACATCCCTGCTTCCCCACATCCCTGCTTCATCGCTCACTTCTCACATTCCTGCTTCACTGCTCACTTCCTCACATCCCTGCTTCACCGCTCACTTCCTCACATCCCTGCTTCCTCACATCCCTGCTTCATCGCTCACTTCTCACATCCCTGCTTCTCCACTCACTTCCTCATATCCCTTCTTCATCGCTCACTTCCTCACTTCCTCACTTCCTCACATCCCTGCTTCCTCACATCCCTGCTTCATCGCTCACTTCCTCACATCCCTGCTTCTCCACTTACTTCCTCACATCCCTGCTTGACCGCTCACTTCCTCACATCCCTGCTTCATCGCTCACTTCCTCACATCCCTGCTTCATCGCTCACTTCCTCACATCCCCTGCTTCCTCACATTCCTGCTTCACTGCTCACTTCCTCACATCCCTGCTTCACCGCTCACTTCCTCCCATCCCTGCTTCATCCACTTCCATCATCCCTGCTTCTCCACTCACTTCCTCACATCCCTGCTTCACCGCTCACTTCTCACATCCCTGCTTCACCGCTCACTTCCTCATCCCTGCTTCACTGCTCTCACTTCCTCACATCCCTGCTTCACCGCTCACCTCCTCACATCCCTGCTTCCTCACATCCCCTGCTTCCCCACATCCCTGCTTCATCGCTCACTTCCTCACATCCCTGCTTCACCGCTCACTTCCTCACATCCCTGCTTCATCGCTTACTTCCTCACATCCCTGCTTCACCGCTCACTTCCTCACATCCTCTGCTTCATCGCTCACTTCCTCACATCCCTGCTTCATCGCTCACTTCCTCACATCCCTGCTTCACTGCTCACTTCCTCACATCCCTGCTTCACCGCTCACTTCCTCACATCCCTGCTTCATCGCTCACTTCCTCACATTCCTGCTTCACTGCTCACATCCTCACATCCCTGCTTCATCGCTCACTTCCCACTCACATCCCTGCTTCACCGCTCACTTCCTCACATCCCTGCTTCTCCCCTCACTTCCTCACATCATCTGCTTCTCCACTTCCTTCATCCTTGCTTCTCCACTTACTTCCTCATCCCTGCTTCTCCACTCACTTCCTCACATCCCTGCTTCTTCACTCACTTCCTCACATCCTGCTTCTCCTCACTTCCTCCCATCCTGCTTCTCCACTCACTTCCTCACATCCTGCTTCTCCACTCACTTCCCCTCATCCCCTGCTTCTCCACTCACTTCCTCTCATCCCTGTTCTCTCACTTCCTCACATCCCTGCTTCATCGCTCACTTCCTCACATCCCTGCTTCACCGCTCACTTCCTCACATCCCCTGCTTCGCGCTCACTTCCTCACATCCCTGCTTCACCGCTCACTTCCTCCCATCCCTGCTTCACTGCTCACTTCCTCACATCCCTGCTTCACCGCTCACTTCCTCACATCCCCTGCTTCATCGCTCACTTCCTCACATTCCTGCTTCACTGCTCACATCCTCACATCCCTGCTTCATCGCTCACTTCCCTCACATCCTGCTTCACCGCTCACTTCCTCACATCCCTGCTTCGTACGCTCACTTCCTCACATCCCCTGCTTCTCCTCACTTCCTCACATCCCTGTTTCACCGCTCACTTCCTCACATCATTGCTTCCTCATCCCTGCTTCCCCACATCCCTGCTTCATCGCTCACTTCCTCACATTCCTGCTTCACTGCTCACTTCCTCACATCCCCTGCTTCACCGCTCACTTCCTCACATCCCTGCTTCCTCACATCCCTGCTTCATCGCTCACTTCCTCATCCCCTGCTTCTCCACTCACTTCCTCATATCCCTTCTTCTTCACTTCTCACTTCCTCACTTCCTCACTTTCCTCACTTCTTCCTCACATCCCTTCATCGCTTCCTCACATCCCCTGCTTCCTCCACTCACTCCTCCTGCTTCATCGCTCACTTCCTCACATCCCTGCTTCTCCACTCACTTCTCACATCCCTGCTTGACCGCTCACTTCCTCACATCCCTGCTTCATCGCTCACTTCCTCACATCCCTGCTTCATCAGCTCACTTCCTCACATCCCTGCTTCCTCACATTCCTGCTTCACTGTTTCACTTCTCACATCTCTTGCTTTCACTGCTTACTTTCATCATCTCCTGTTTATCGCTCACTTCCTCTACATCTCTGTTCTACTTCACTTCTCTCACATCTCCTGCTTTCACCGCTCACTTCACATCCTTGCTTCACCGCTACTTCTCATATCCCTGCTTACTGCTTCACTTCCTCACATCCCTGTTTCACCGCTCACTCTACATCCCTGCTTCACATCCTTATGCTTTCTACATCCCTGCTTCATCGCTCACTTCTCACATTCCTGTTCACTGCTTCACTTTCTCACATCTCCTGCTTTCTCTACTTCCTCACATCTCTAGTTTTCTTGCTCACTTCTTCACATCCCTGCTTCTCTACTCATTTCTCTCACATCCTCAGCTTTCCACTTACTTCTCACATCCCTGCTTTCTCCACATCCACTGCTTTCTACATCCTCTGCTTCATCGCTCACTTTCACATTCCTGCTTACTGTTTCACTTCTCACATCCCTGCTTCACCGCTCACTTTCACATCCCTGCTTCCTCACATCCTGTTCATCGCTTCACTCACATCCCTGCTTCTCCACTCACTTCTCATATCCTTGCTTCACTGCCTTCTCACTTCCTCATCCCTCACTTCCTCACATCCCTTCTTCCTCATCCTGCTTCCTCACATCCCTGTTTCATCGCTCACTTCCTCACATCCTGCTTCTCCACTCACTTCTCACATCCCTGTTTCTGCTCAATTCCTCATCCCTGCTTCTCCTTTTTTTCACATCCCTGCTTCTCCACTCACTTCCTCACATCCCCTGCTTCTCCACTCACTTCACATCTCTCTGCTTTACCGCTCACTTCCTCATCCCTGCTTCTCCTCACTTCTCACATCCTTGCTTCTCCACTCACTTCCTCACATCCCTGCTTCTCCACTCACTTCCTCACATCCCTGCTTCTCCACTCACTTCCTCACATCCCTGCTTCTCCACTCACTTCCTCACATCCCTGCTTCTCCACTTCATTTCTCACATCCCTGCTTCTTCCACTCACTTCCTCACATTCCTGCTTCTCCACTCTTTCACATCCCTGCTTCTCCACTCACTTCCTCACATCCTGCTTCACCGCTCACTTCTCACATCCCTGCTTCATCGCTCACTCTCACATCCCTGCTTCACCGCTCACTTCCTCACATCCCTGCTTCATCGCTCACTTCCTCACATCCCTGCTTTCATCGCTTCACTTCCTCACATCCCTGCTTCACTGCTCACTCCTCACATCCCTGCTTCACTGCTTCTCTCACATCCCTGTTCATCGCTCACTTCCTCACATTCCTGCTTCACTGCTCATCTCACATCCCCTGCTTCATCGCTCACTTCCTCACATCCCTGCTTCACCGCTCACTTCACATCCCTGCTTCTCCACTCACTTCCTCACATCCCTGCTTCTCCACTCACTTCCTCACATCCCTGCTTCTCCACTTACTTCCTCACATCCCTGCTTCTCCACTCACTTCCTCACATCCCTGCTTCTTCACTCACTTCCTCACATCCCCTGCTTCTCCACTCACTTCTCACATCCCTGCTTCACTCACTTCTCACATCCCTGCTTCTCACTCACTTCCTCACATCCCTGATTCTCCACTCACTTCCTCACATCCCTGCTTCACCGCTCACTTCCTCACATCCCTGCTTCTTCGCTCACTCATCCCTGCTTCACTTCCTCACATCCCTGCTTCGCCGCTCACTCGCTCATCCCTGCTTCATCGCTCACTTCCTCCCATCCCCTGCTTCATCTGCTCACTTCTCACATCCCTGCTTCACCGCTCCTTCCTCACCCCTGCTTCACTCCACTTCCTCACATCCTTCTGCTTCCTCACGCTTCACTTCTCACATCCCTGCTTCACCGCTCACTTCCTCATCCCTGCTTCATCGCCACTTCTCACATTCCTGCTTTACTGCTTCACATCTCACATCTCTGCTTATCGCCACTTCTCTCATCCTCGCTTACTTTCCTCATCTCTTGCTTGCTGCACTTTCTCACATCTCTCTGCTTCTTACCACTTACTTCTCATCTCTCTGGCTTTCACCGCTTTCACATCATAGCTTCTACATCCTTGCTTTCCTCTACATCCCTGTTTACTTACGCTCATCTTCACATCCCTTGCTTCTCACTATCTTCTCTCACATCCTCTGCGTTTCCATTTACTTCTTACATTCCTGCTTTCTCACTTACTTTCTTACATCTTGTTTTACTCACTTTCTTCATATCTCCTGCTTTACCGCTTACTTTCATATCTCTTGCTTTACGTTACTTTCATATCTCTGCTTACTGCTTACTCACATCTCTGTTTATCGCTTCACTTCTTTCATATCCTGTTTATCGCTTACTTTCACATCTCTGCTTACTGTTTCACTTCATCTCTGCTTCACTGCTCACTTCTCACATCCTGTTTATCAAGCCACTTCTCACATTCCTGCTTACTGCTTACATCTCACATCCCTGTTTATCGCTTACTTTCTCACATCTCTTGCTTTCACTGCTTCACTTCCTCACATCTCCAGCTTGCTGCCACTTCATCTCCTTTTACTTTACTTTCAAGATCTCCTGCTTTCACCGCCACTTCTCACATCATTAAGCTTCACATCTTCGCTTCTACATTCCCTGTTTATCGCCATTTTCAGATTCTGCTTACTGCTTCACTTTCTCACATCTCAAGTTTACCGCTTACTTTCACATCTCCTGCTTTCACATCCTTGCTTTATCGCCATTACTACATCTCTTAAGTTACCTTTCATTTCTCATATCCCTTTCTTTCATTTGCCATTTCTCACTTCCTCATTTCTCTTTACATCCTGCTTCCTTCTCATCCTCTAAGCTTATCGCTTACTTCTCATCCCTAAGCTTTCCATTTCTATTTTCATATCTCAAGCTTATTGTTACTACATCCCTAAGCTTATCGCTTACTTCACATCTCCTTCACATTCTCACATTCCTGCTTCACTGCTCACTCACATCCCTGCTTCACCGCCACTTCCTCACATCCCTCTCGTTTATCGCTTACTTCTCACATCCCTGCTTTCCACTCACTTCACATCCCTGCTTCACCGCTCACTTCCTCACATCCCTGCTCACCGCCACTTCTCACATCCCTGTTTACTGCTTCACTCTCACATCCCCTGTTTACCGCCACCTCTCATATCTCTTGCTTTCCTCACATCCTCAGCTTCTATTATCCCTGCTTTCTTATCGCTTACTTCTCATCCTTGCTTTACCGCCACTCACATCCCTTGTTTCTTATCGCTTACTTTCCTCATATCCTGTTTACCGCTTACTTCCTCACATCCCTAAGCTTTATCAAGCCACTTCCCTCACATCCCTGCTTATCGCTTCACTACATCCCTGCTTACTGCTCACTCACATCCTAAGTTTACCGCCACTTTCATCTCTGCGCTTTCATCGCCACTTCTCACCTTGCTTACTGTTTTTACATCTCACATCTCTGTTTATCGCTACTTCCTTTACATCTCTGCTTGCTACATTTCTTTCATATCTCTTAGTTTACTCTTACTTCTCATATCTCTTAGTTTTACTTCATTTTCATATTCTCTTGTCTTACTCTTATTTTCATATCTCTTGCTGTTTCCATTTACTTTCTTACATTCTTGCTTTCTACTTCACTTTCTTTACATCTCTTGTTTACTGCTTATCTTTCACATCTCTTGAGTTTACTTACTTTCTCATATCTCTTGTGCTTTCCACTACTTTCACATCTCCTTGCTTACTACTCACTTTCTCACATCTCTGTAGCTTTTACTTCTCACATCCTGCTTATCGCTCACTTCATCCCTGCTTCACCGCTTCACTTCTCACATCCCTGTTTCATCGCTTCACTTCTCACATCCCTGTTTACCGCCATTCACATCTCCTTGCTTCACTCCACTTTACATCCTGTTTATCGCTACTTCACATTCCTGCTTACCGCTTCACATCTCTACATCTCCTGTTTATCGCCACTACATCCCTGTTACCGCTTTCTTCACATCCCTGCTTGCCGCCACTTCTCATCTCTTGCTTCCACTACTCTCACATCCCTGCTTTACCGCTTACTTCTCACATCATTGCTTCCCTCACATCCCTAAGCTTCCTCACATCCCCTGCTTATCGTCACTTCTCACATTCCTGCTCACTGCTCACTTCTCACATCCTGTTTACCGCTCACTTCTCATCCCTTGCTTTTCACATCCCTGTTTATCAGTTTTCTCACATCTCCTTGCTTTCCACTTCATTTTCATATCTTTTCTTCTATCGTTTACTACTTCTCTTTACTACATCTCTGTCTCATCTCTTGCTTCTCATCCCTGCTTATCGCTTACTTCCTCACATCCCTGCTTCTCCACTTCACTTTCACATCTCCTGCTTATCGCCACTTCTCACATCCCTGTTTATCGCTACTTCACATCCTCGCTTCCTCACATTCCTGCTTTACTGCTCACTTCCTCACATCCCTGCTTTCACTGCCACTTTCACATCTCGTTTATCGCTTACTTCTCACATCTCAGTTTCCATCATTTCTCATATCTCTGCTTACCGCTTACTTACATTCCCTTGCCACTGCTTACTTTACATCCCTGCTTCACTGCTCACTTCTCACATCCCTGCTTCACCGCTCACTCTCACATCCCTGCTCCTCACATCCCTGCTTCCCTCATCCCTGCTTCATCGCTCACTTCCTCACATTCCTGCTTCACTGCTCACTTCTCACATCCCTGCTTCTCCACTTCACTCCTCACATCCTGCTTCGCCACTTCTCACATCCCTGCTTCTCCACTCACTCTCACATCCCTGCTTCCACTCACTTCCCTCACATCCCTGCTTCTCACATCCCTGCTTCCCACATCCCTGCTTCCATCGCTCACTTCTCACATTCCTGCTTCACTGCTCACTTCCTCACATCCCTGCTTCACCGCTCACTTCTCACATCCCTGCTCACATCCCTGCTTCATCGTTTCACTTCTCACATCCCAAGCTTCCACTCACTTCTCATATCCCTGTTTATCAAGCCACTTCCTCACTCACTCACTTCACATCCCTTTCTTCTCATCTCCCTGCTTCTCACATCCTTGCTTATCGCTTACTTCTCACATCCTTGCTTCCATTCACTTCTCACATCCTTGTTTCCCGCTCACCTCACATCCCTGCTTCCACTCACTCTTCACATCCCTGCTTCTCCACTCACTTCCTCACATCCCTGCTTCTCCACTCACTCTCCTCACATCCCTGCTTCACCACTCACTTCCTCACATCCCTGCTTCTCCACTCACTTCCTCACATCCCTGCCTCCACTCACTTCCTCACATCCCTGCTTTCCACTCACTTCCTCACATCCCTGCTTCCACTCACTCTCACATCCTTGTTTATCCTCACATCCCTGCTTTCCACTCATTTCCTCACATCCCTGCTTCACCGCCTCACTTCCTCACACCCTGCTTCTCCACTCACTTCCTCACATCCCTGCTTTTCCACTCACTTCCTCACATCCCTGCTTCTCCACTCACTCCCTCCTCACATCCCTGCTTCTCCACTCACTTCCTCACATCCCTGCTTCACCGCTCACTTCCTCACATCCCTGCTTCTCCACTCACTTCCTCACATCCCTGCTTCTCCACTCACTTCACATCCCTGCCTCACATCCCTGCTTCCACCGCCTCACTTCCTCACATCACATCCCTGCTTCTCCGCTCACTTCCTCACATCCCTGCTTCTCCACTCACTTCCCTCACATCCCTGCTTCTCCACTCACTTCCTCACATCCCTGCTTCTCCACTCACTCCTCACCTCACATCCCTGCTTCTCCACTCACTTCCTCACATCCCTGCTTCACACTCACTTCCTCACATCCCTGCTTCTCCACTCACTTCCTCACATCCCTGCTTCTCCACTCACTTCCTCACATCCCTGCTTCCCTCACTTCCTCACATCCCTGCTTCTCCACTCACTTCCTCACATCCCTGCTTCTCACCCTGCTCACTTCCTCACATCCCTGCTTCACCACTCACTTCCTCACATCCCTGCTTCTCCACTCACTTCCCTCACACATCCCTGCTTCCCCACTCACTTCTCACATCCCTGCTTCTCCACTCACTTCCTCACATCCCTGCTTCCCACATCTCACTTCTCACATCCCTGTTTCCCTGCTCACTTCCTCACATCCCTGCTTCTCCACTCACTCCATCACATCCCTGCTTCCTCACATCCTGCTTCTCCACTCACTTCCTCACATCCCTGCTTCTCCACTCACTTCCTCACATCCCTGCTTCTCCACTCACTTCCTCACATCCCTGCTTCTCCACTCACTTCCTCACATCCCTGCTTCCACACACTTCCCACATCCCTGCTTCTCCACTCACTTCCTCACATCCCTGCTTCACCGCTCACTTCCTCACATCCCTGCTTCACCACTCACTTCCTCACATCCCTGCTTCTCCACTCACTTCCTCACATCCCTGCTTCTCCACTCACTTCCTCACATCCCTGCTTCTCCACTCACTTCCTCACATCCCTGCTTCTCCACTCACTTCCTCACATCCCTGCTTCTCCACTCACTTCCTCACATCCCTGCTTCTCCACTCACTTCCTCACATCCCTGCTTCTCCACTCACTTCCTCACATCCCTGCTTCACCGCTCACTTCCTCACATCCCTGCTTCTCCACTCACTTCCTCACATCCCTGCTTCTCCTCACATCCCTGCTCACCACTTCCTCACATCCCTGCTTCTCCACTCACTTCCTCACATCCCTGCTTCACCGCTCACTTCCTCACATCCCTGCTTCTCCACTCACTTCCTCACATCCCTGCTTCTCCACTCACTTCCTCACATCCCTGCTTCCACCACTTCCTCACATCCTCCACTCACTTCCTCATCCCTGCTTCTCCACTCACTTCCTCACATCCCTGCTTCTCCACTCACTTCCTCACATCCCTGCTTCTCCACTCACTTCCTCACATCCCTGCTTCTCCACTCACTTCCTCACATCCCTGCTTCTCCACTCACTTCCTCACATCCCTGCTTCTCCACTCACTTCCTCACATCCCTGCTTCTCCACTCACTTCCTCACATCCCTGCTTCACCGCTCACTTCCTCACATCCCTGCTTCACCGCTCACTTCCTCACATCCCTGCTTCTCCACTCACTTCCTCACATCCCTGCTTCTCCACTCACTTCCTCACATCCCTGCTTCTCCACTCACTTCCTCACATCCCTGCTTCTCCACTCACTTCCTCACATCCCTGCTTCACTCACTTCTCACATCCCTCACTTCCTCACATCCCTGCTTCCACTCACTTCCTCACATCCCTGCTTCTCCACTCACTTCTCACATCCCTGCTTCTCCACTCACTTCCTCACATCCCTGCTTCACCGCTCACTTCCTCACATCCCTGCTTCTCCACTCACTTCCACATCCCTGCTTCCCCTCACTTCCTCACATCCCTGCTTCACCGCTCACTTTCTCACATCCCTGCTTCACCGCTCACTTCCTCACATCCCTGCTTCACCACTCACTTCCTCACATCCCTGCTTCACCACTCACTTCCTCACATCCCTGCTTCACCGCTCACTTCCTCACATCCCTGCTTCACCACTCACTCCTCACATCCCTGCTTCACCGCTCACTTCCTCACATCCCTGCTTCCCACTCACATCATATCCTGCTTCCGCCACTTCATCCCTGCTTCATTGCTCACTTCACATCCCTGCTTCACCGCTCACTTCCTCACATCCCTGCTTCTCCATCTCACTTCCTCACATCCCTGCTCCTCACATCCACTTCTCACATCCCCGCTCACTTCCTCACATCCCTGCTTCACCGCTCACTTCCTCACATCCCTGCTTCACCCCTGCTTCACTCACTTCCTCACATCCCTGCTTCACCACTCACTTCCTCACATCCCTGCTTCCTCACATCATTTGCTTCCTCACATCCCTTCATTGCTTCCTCACATCCCTGCTTCACACTCACTTCCTCACATCCCTGCTTCACCACTCACTTCCTCACATCCCTGCTTCACCGCTCACTTCACATCCCTGCACTTCCTCACTTCCTCACATCCCTGCTTCTCCACTCACTTCCTCACATCCCTGCTTCCCGCTCACTTCCTCACATCCCTGCTTCATCGCTCACTTCCTCACATCCCTGCTTCCTCACATCCTGGTTCATACTCACTTCCTCACATCCCTGCTTCATCACTCAACATCCCTGTTTCATCGCTCACTTCTCACATCCCTCACACTCACACCTCACATCCCTGCTTCACCACTGACATCCCTGCTTCCTCACATCCCTGCACACACACACACACACATCCACACCGTCACACACATCCCTGCTTCACACACACTTCACACCCTGCACACACACACACTTCCTCACATCCCTGCTTCACCACTTCCTCACATCCCTGCTTCACCGCTCACAAACACATCCCTGCTTCACTGCTCACTTCTCACATCCCTAGATTCCTCACACACACACACATCCACCATCGACACACCTCACATTCCTGCACACACTCACACACACATCACACACACACACACACTTCACACACACCCACACACACACACACTGCTGAGCACACATCCACAGGACTTTCAGACATCCCTCTATTATCGAGGATGTAGGGTCCATGACATTCAACTAGCTTCACACATACTCACAACACAAGCCCTTTACCGCTCACTGAACATCCCTGTTAGAAACTGTGCACATCAGACTTTCACACACACACTTACACTGTCCCACACACGACACACACAGGACAACAACAGAGAGAGAGAGAGGTAGATCCCTTTGGATTCACATACCCACACAAGCCCTTTATCTCCCTGGGATGTTAGACTCCATCTCACAGCTGATCACCGAATACTGCTGAGCATCCCTCCGATGATCACAGGACCCTGGAAGATCCGAGGATGTGGGTCCATTCATGCAATATGCATGGTGCGGTAGGAGCGTTTTGCTAAAACGCTACACAGCTATCTCACCGCATACTGAACACCAGGTGCAAACCCTAAAAATAGAACTATTAAGCTTAGACCTAAAAAGGGTTCTAAAACTTTGAATCAACCTTTTTTTGGTTCCAGGTAGAAACCCTTTGGTTCCAGGTAGAACTAGAACCATCCCTCAAAGGGTTCTACATGGAAGATTATGTGTTTAGATCAGTATGTAATCAGATTTAATTGAACTCAGCATTCATCCAGGCTTTTGAAAAATGTGTCTAAAGAGTTTGGGAATCCCTGAAAAGAGTGATCTCTGATGCTAGATACTGTTCCTTCTATTTGAAAAACACATGTTCTGCTCTTGCACAGCCGTCACATTACTTCAGATAGTCTGACATCACAAGGGAAGGATCAAGGATCCTAAAAAGCCCTACACATCTCCTCCTCCTCTCCTCCTGTCTCCTCTCCTTCCTCTCACTTGTCCTCTGCTATTCAAGACAGCCAAGCCTTCAAGTGTGACTCTCACACTCTGACAGATGATTAGAAGACCCAGACCACACACCACTACATGGCCCTCCTCACACACAGCACACACACACACACACAGGATGCACATAGTGGGAGCAGTGGACACACACCCATTCAACCTCACAGATCCTCATGCACACACACAACACAACACACACATCTGACACACACACACACACACACACACACACACACACACACACACACACACACACACACACACACACACACACACACACACACACACACACACACACACACACACACACACACACACACACACACACGTACATACAATCTTAGAAAAAAGGGTTCCAAAAGGGTTTCTGTGGCTGTCTCAACAGGAGAACCCTTTTGGGTTCCATGTAGAACCCTCTGTGGAAAGGCGTTCTTCCTGGAACCCAAAAATATGATCCTATGGGGACAGCCGAAGAACCCTTTTGGAACCCTTTTTTCTATGAGTGTACGCTAACAACTGAGCCCTCACCAGGGCCCTCAGGCCTGTGTAGAGTGAAGAGGAATGAGAGGAGGAATGAGAGGAGACAGTATTAGCGTTAGCCTGTGATGTGGTTGAGTCATCTTCAGAGCTCAGCACCCGTAGGGACAGAGACCATGCATATGAATGGCATCGTTTGCATCCCACATGGCACCCTATTATCCTTTAGTGCACTACTTTTGACCAGAACCCTATGGACCCTGGTCAAAAGTAGTGCACTATGCCTGGAATAGATAGGGTGGCTTTTGGGACACAGGCCCGTTTAAGACTACTTTTGGTCGTTACTATACATGGGTACTATTGGGAAGGCTGAACCAGGGCTGTTGTAAATGCCAGTGGGGCAAAACTGGATGTACTGTGACAACGTTTTCCTGATGTTTTCCTGACGTTCTGGTCAGGTTGTTGACTGGTTATAAAAGGATGTTTTCCTGACGTTCTGGTCAGGTTGTTGACTGGTTATAAAAGGATGTTTTCCTGACGTTCTGGTCAGGTTGTTGACTGGTTATAAAAGGATGTTTTCCTGACGTTCTGGTCAGGTTGTTGACTGGTTATAAAAGGATGTTTTCCTGACGTTCTGGTCAGGTTGTTGACTGGTTATAAAAGGATGTTTTCCTGACGTTCTGGTCAGGTTGTTGACTGGTTATAAAAGGATGTTTTCCTGACGTTCTGGTCAGGTTGTTGACTGGTTATAAAAGGATGTTTTCCTGACGTTCTGGTCAGGTTGTTGACTGGTTATAAAAGGATGTTTTCCTGACGCTCTGGTCAGGTTGTTGACTGGTTATAAAGGATGTTTTCCTGACGCTTCTGGTCAGGTTGTTGACTGGTTATAAAGGTGTTTTCCTGACGCTTGGTCAGGTTGTTGACTGGTTATAAAAGGATGTTTTCCTGACGTTCTGGTCAGGTTGTTGACTGGTTATAAAAGGATGTTTTCCTGACGTTCTGGTCAGGTTGTTGACTGGTTATAAAAGGATGTTTTCCTGACGTTCTGGTCAGGTTGTTGACTGGTTATAAAAGGATGTTTTCCTGACGTTCTGGTCAGGTTGTTGACTGGTTATAAAAGGATGTTTTCCTGACGTTCTGGTCAGGTTGTTGACTGGTTATAAAAGGATGTTTTCCTGACGTTCTGGTCAGGTTGTTGACTGGTTATAAAAGGATGTTTTCCTGACGTTCTGGTCAGGTTGTTGACTGGTTATAAAAGGATGTTTTCCTGACGTTCTGGTCAGGTTGTTGACTGGTTATAAAAGGATGTTTTCCTGACGTTCTGGTCAGGTTGTTGACTGGTTATAAAAGGATGTTTTCCTGACGTTCTGGTCAGGTTGTTGACTGGTTATAAAGGATGGTCAGGTTTTGACTGGTTATAAAAGGATGTTTTCCTGACGTTCTGGTCAGGTTGTTGACTGGTTATAAAAGGATGTTTTCCTGACGTTCTGGTCAGGTTGTTGACTGGTTATAAAAGGATGTTTTCCTGACGTTCTGGTCAGGTTGTTGACTGGTTATAAAAGGATGTTTTCCTGACGTTCTGGTCAGGTTGTTGACTGGTTATAAAAGGATGTTTTCCTGACGTTCTGGTCAGGTTGTTGACTGGTTATAAAAGGATGTTTTCTGGTCAGGTTGTTGACTGGTTATAAAAGGATGTTTTCCTGACGTCTGGTCAGGTTGTTGACTGGTTATAAAAGGATCTGGTTATAAAGGATGTTTTCCGCTCTGGTGTTGTTGACTGGTTATAAAAGGATGTTTTCCTGACGAACTGGTCAGGTTGTTGACTGGTTATAGGTTGTTTTCCTGACGCTGGTCAGTTATATAAAGGATGTTTTCCTGACGTTCTGGTCAGGTTGTTGACTGGTTATAAAAGGATGTTTTATGACGTCTGGTCAGGTTGTTGACTGGTTATAAAGGATGTTTTCCTGACGCTCTGGTCAGGTTGTTGACTGGTTATAAAGGATGTTTTCCTGACGTTCTGGTCAGGTTGTTGACTGTTATAAAAGGATGTTTTCCTGACATTCTTTCAGGTTACTGGTTATAAAGGATGTTTTCCTGACGCTCTGGTCAGGTTGTTGACTGGTTATAAAGGATGTTTTCCTGACGTTCTGGTCAGGTTGTTGACTGGTTATAAAAGGATGTTTTCCTGAGTCTGGTCAGGTTGTTGACTTTATAAAAGGATGTTTTCCTGACGTTCTGGTCAGGTTGTTGACTGGTTATAAAAGGATGTTTTCCTGACGTTCTGGTCAGGTTGTTGACTGGTGTTTTCCTGACGTTGGTCAGGTTGTTGGTTATAAAGGATGTTTTCCTGACGCTCTGGTCAGGTTGTTGACTAATGTTTTCCTGGCGGTCAGGTTGTTGAGGTTATAAAAGGATGTTTTCCTGAGTTTGTTGACACCTGACGTTTTATTGTTGCAAACAGTAAATAAATGTCTACGTGGTTGTAATCTGGTTAGCTAATGACATCTTCTCAGCCAGAAAAACAGTTTACAACCATGTCACATGGTAAATCTTGTCCTCTGTGTTAAGTAGCAGTATCAATGTATATAGAACTAGATATCTCTGTGCAGAAGTTATATCTCTATGCAGTAGTTATATCTCTATGCAGTAGTTATATCTCTAACAGTAGTTATATCTCTAACAGTAGTTATATCTCTAACAGTAGTTATATCTCTATGCAGTAGTTATATCTCTAACAGTAGTTATATCTCTATACAGGAGTTATATCTCTATGCAGTAGTTATATCTCTAACAGTAGTTATATCTCTATGCAGTAGTTATATCTCTATGCAGTAGTTATATCTCTAACAGTAGTTATATCTCTATGCAGTAGTTATATCTCTATGCAGTAGTTATATCTCTAAGCAGTAGTTATATCTCTATGCAGAAGTTATATATCTAACAGTAGTTATATCTCTATGCAGAAGTTATATCTCTGTACAGTAGTTATATCTCTAACAGTAGTTATATCTCTATACAGTAGTTATATCTCTATGCAGTAGTTATATCTCTATACAGTAGTTATATCTCTATACAGTAGTTATATCTCTATGCAGTAGTTATATCTCTATACAGTAGTTATATCTCTAACAGTAGTTATATCTCTATACAGTAGTTATATCTCTATGCAGTAGTTATATCTCTAACAGTAGTTATATCTCTATGCAGTAGTTATATCTCTATACAGTAGTTATATCTCTAACAGTAGTTATATCTCTATACAGTAGTTATATCTCTATACAGTAGTTATATCTCTAACAGTAGTTATATCTCTATACAGTAGTTATATCTCTATACAGTAGTTATATCTCTATACAGTAGTTATATCTCTAACAGTAGTTATATCTCTGTACAGTAGTTATATCTCTATACCGTAGTTATATCTCTAACAGTAGTTATATCTCTATACAGTAGTTATATCTCTAACAGTAGTTATATATATATATACAGTAGTTATATCTCTAACAGTAGTTATATCTCTAACAGTAGTTATATCTCTAACAGTAGTTATATATATATACAGTAGTTATATCTCTAACAGTAGTTATATCTCTAACAGTAGTTATATCTCTATGCAGAAGTTATATCTCTGTACAGTAGGTATAGTGTATCTCTAACAGTAGTTATATCTCTATACAGTAGTTATATTGTATCTCTAACAGTAGTTATATCTCTATACAGTAGTTATATCTCTATACAGTAGGTATAGTGTATCTCTAACAGTAGTTATATCTCTATACAGTAGTTATAGTGTATCTCTAACAGTAGTTATATCTCTATACAGTAGTTATATCTCTATACAGTAGTTATATCTCTAACAGTAGTTATATCTCTATACAGGAGTTATATCTCTAAACCAGTACCCACCTCCTCTCCACACTAAACCAGTACCCACCTCCCCAACACACTAAACCAGTACCCACCTCTTCTCCACACTAAACCAGAAACCACCTCCTCTCCACACTAAAACAGTACCCACCTCCTCTCTACACTAAACCAGTACCCACCTCCTCTCTACACTAAACCAGTACCCACCTCCTCTCCACACTAAACCAGTACCCACCTCTCCACACTAAACCAGTACCCACCTCCTCTCCACACTAAACCAGTACCCACCTCCTCTCTACGCTAAACCAGTACCCACCTCTCCACACAGTACCCACCTCCTCTCCACAACCAGTACCCACCCTCTCCACACTAAACCAGTACCCACCTCCTCCAGTACCACACTAAACCAGTACCCACCTCCTCCACACTAAACCAGTACCCACCTCTCCACACTAAACCAGTACCCACCTCCTCTCCACACTAAACCAGTACCCACCTCCTCTCCACCTAAACCAGTACCCACCTCCTCTCCACACTAAACCAGTACCCACCTCCTCTCCACACTAAACCAGTACCCACCTCCTCTCCACACTAAACCAGTACCCACCCAGTACCCACTCCACACACTAAACCAGTACCCACCTCTCCACACTAAACCAGTACCCACCTCCTCTCCACACTAAACCAGTACCCACCTCCTCCCACACTAAACCAGTACCCACCACACTAAACCAGTACCCCACACTAAACCAGTACCCACCTCCTCTCCACACTAAACCAGTACCCACCTCCTCTCCACACTAAACCAGTACCCACCTCCTCCACACTAAACCAGTACCCACCTCCTCTCCACACTAAACCAGTACCCTTCCACACACCTCCTCTCCACACTAAACCAGTACCCACCTCCTCTCCACACTAAACCAGTACCCACCTCCTCTCCACACTAAACCAGTACCCACCTCCTCTCCACACTAAACCAGTACCCACCTCCTCC
This sequence comes from Oncorhynchus keta, assembly GCF_023373465.1. Taxonomy (NCBI): domain Eukaryota; kingdom Metazoa; phylum Chordata; class Actinopteri; order Salmoniformes; family Salmonidae; genus Oncorhynchus; species Oncorhynchus keta. Next base: position 73,543,190 of record NC_068430.1, read on the forward strand.
CACACTAAACCAGTACCCAGTACCCACCTCCTCTCCACACTAAACCAGTACCCACCTCCTCTCCACACTAAACCAGTACCCACTCCTCTCCACACTAAACCAGTACCCACCTCCTCTCCACACTAAACCAGTACCCACCTCCTCTCCACACTAAACCAGTACCCACCTCCTCCAGTCCACACTAAACCAGTACCCACCTCCTCTCCACACTAAACCAGTACCCACCTCCCACACTAAACCAGTACCCACCTCCACACTAAACCAGTACCCACCTCCTCTCCACACCAGTAAACCAGTACCCACCTCCTCTCCACACTAAACCAGTACCCACCTCCTCTCCAGTACCCACACTAAACCAGTACCCACATCCTCTCCACACTAAACCAGTACCCACCTCCTCTCTAAACCAGTACCCACCTCCTTCCAGTACCACACTAAACCAGTACCCACCTCCTCTCCACACTAAACCAGTACCCACACACTAAACCAGTACCCACCTCCTCTCCACACTAAACCAGTACCCACCTCCTCTCCACACTAAACCAGTACCCACCTCCTACCCACCTCCACACACTAAACCAGTACCCACCTCCTCCACACTCCAGTACCCACCTCCTCTCCACACTAAACCAGTACCCACCTCCTCTCCACACTAAACCAGTACCCACCTCCTCCCACACTAAACCAGTACCCACCTCCTCCCAGTACCCACCTCCTCTCCACAAAACCAGTACCCACCTCCTCTCCACACTAAACCAGTACCCACCTCCTCTCCACACTAAACCAGTACCCACCTCCTCTCCACACTAAACCAGTACCCACCTCCCACACTAAACCAGTACCCACACACTAAACCAGTACCCACCTCCTCTCCACACTAAACCAGTACCCACCTCCTCTCCCACACTAAACCAGTACCCACCTCCTCTCCACACTAAACCAGTACCCACCTCCTCTCCACACTAAACCAGTCCTCTCCACACTAAACCAGTACCCACCTCCTCTCCACACTAAACCAGTACCCACCTCCTCTCCACACTAAACCAGTACCCACCTCCTCCACACTAAACCAGTACCCACCTCCTCTCCACACTAAACCAGTAACCACACTAAACCAGTACCCACCTCCTCTCCACACTAAACCAGTACCCACCTCCTCTCCACACTAAACCAGTACCCACCTCCTCCACACTCCACCCACTAAACCAGTACCCACCTCCTCCCACACTAAACCAGTACCCACCTCCTCTCCACACTAAACCAGTACCCACCTCCTCTCCACACTAAACCAGTACCCACCTCCTCTCCACACTAAAAACCAGTACCCACCTCCTCTCCACACTAAACCAGTACCCACCTCCTCTCCACACAAACCAGTAAACCAAACCAGTACCCACCTCCTCTCCACAAACCAGTAAACCCAGTACCCACCTCCTCTCCACACTAAACCAGTACCCACCTCCTCTCCACACTAAACCAGTACCCACCTCCTCTCCACACTAAACCAGTACCCACCTCCTCTCCACACTAAACCAGTACCCACCTCCTCTCCACACTCCCACACACTAAACCAGTACCCACCAGTCCTCTCCACACTAAACCAGTAACCTCCTCCCACCTCCACACTAAACCAGTACCCACCTCCTCTCCACACTAAACCAGTACCCACCCAGTACCCACCTCCTCTCCACACTAAACCAGTACCCACCTCCTCTCCACACTAAACCAGTACCCACCTCCTCCCACACCAGTAAACCAGTACCCACCTCCTCTCCACACTAAACCAGTACCCACCTCCTCTCCACACTAAACCAGTACCCACCTCCTCTCCACACTAAACCAGTACCCACCTCCTCTCCACACTAAACCAGTACCCACCTCCTCTCCACACTAAACCAGTACCCACCTCCTCTCCACACTAAACCAGTACCCACCTCCTCTCCACACTAAACCAGTACCCACCTCCTCTCCACACTAAACCAGTACCCACCTCCTCTCCACACTAAACCAGTACCCACCTCCTCTCCACACTAAACCAGTACCCACCTCCTCCACACTCCACACTAAACCAGTACCCACCTCCTCTCCACACCAAACCAGTACCCACCTCCTCTCCACACTAAACCAGTACCCACCTCCTCTCCACACTAAACCAGTACCCACCTCCTCTCCACACTAAACCAGTACCCACCTCCTCTCCACACTAAACCAGTACCCACCTCCTCTCCACACCAGTAAACCAGTACCCACCTCCTCTCCACACTAAACCAGTACCCACCTCCTCTCCACACTAAACCAGTACCCACCTCCTCTCCACACTAAACCAGTAACCAGTACCCACCTCCTCTCCACACTAAACCAGTACCCACCTCCTCTCCACACTAAACCAGTACCCACCTCCTCTCCACACTAAACCAGTACCCACCTCCTCTCCACACTCCAGTACCCACCTCCTCCACCAAAAACCAGTACCCACCTCCTCTCCACACTAAACCAGTACCCACACTCCAGTACCCACCTCTCCACACTAAACCAGTACCCACCTCCTCTCCACACTAAACCAGTACCCACCTCCTCTCCACACTAAACCAGTACCCACCTCCTCTCCAGTACACCTCCTCTCCACAAAACCAGTACCCACACTAAACCAGTACCCACCTCCTCCACACTAAAACCACACTAAACCAGTACCCACCTCCTCTCCACACTAAACCAGAAACCACCTCCTCTCCACACTAAAACAGTACCCACCTCCTCTCTACACTAAACCAGTACCCACCTCCTCTCCACACTAAACCAGTACCCACCTCCTCTCCACACTAAACCAGTACCCACCTCTCCACACTAAACCAGTACCCACCGCCCCACCACACTAAACCAGTACCCACCTTCTCTCCACACTAAACCAGTACCCACCTCACCACCACACTAAACCAGTACCCACCTCCTCTCCACACTAAACCAGTACCAGTACCCACCTCCTACCCACCACACTAAACCAGTACCCACCTCCTCTCCACACTAAACCAGTACCCACCTCCTCCCCACACTAAACCAGTACCCACCTCCTCTCCACACTAAACCAGTACCCACCTCCTCTCCACACTAAACCAGTACCCACCAGTCCCACCTCCTCTCCACACTAAACCAGTACCCACCTCCTCTCCACACTAAACCAGTACCCACCTCCTCCACACTAAACCAGTACCCACCTCCTCCAGTCCACACTAAACCAGTACCCACCTCCTCTCCACACTAAACCAGTACCCACCTCCTCTCCACACTAAACCAGTACCCACCTCCTCTCCACACTAAACCAGTACCCACCTCCTCTCCACACTAAACCAGTACCCACCTCCTCTCCACACTAAACCAGTACCCACCTCCTCTCCACACTAAACCAGTACCCACCTCCTCTCCACACTAAACCAGTACCCACCTCCTCTCCACACTAAACCAGTACCCACCTCCTCTCCACACTAAACCAGTACCCACCTCCTCTCCACACTAAACCAGTACCCACCTCCACACTAAACCAGTCCACACTAAACCAGTACCCACCAGTACCCACCTCCTCTCCACACTAAACCAGTACCCACCTCCTCTCCACACTAAACCAGTACCCACCTCCTTCCACACTAAACCAGTACCACCTCCAGTACCCACCTCCACACTAAACCAGTACCCACCTCCTCCACACTAAACCAGTACACTAAAAACCAGTACCCACCTCCTAAACTCCACACTAAACCAGTACCCACCTCCTCTCCACACTAAACCAGTACCCACCTCCTCTCCACACTAAACCAGTACCCACCTCCTCTCCACACTAAACCAGTACCCACCTCCTCTCCACACTAAACCAGTACCCACCTCCTCTCCACACTAAACCAGTACCCACCTCCTCTCCACACTAAACCAGTACCCACCTCCTCTCCACACTAAACCAGGGTCCTGCCCTGCTGTTTCCTCCACTGAACATTGATTATTCAGCAACCATAACAATGTAATGTGCAGTCGGCGGGTTTCTTCTCCAGAGGAACGTAACAGAATGGAATACTTCCAGTTGTTGTACTGTTAATACTGTATGACCATATAGGTTACTGTGGCTGGCTGAAACTAGACATAAATAATGCCATATACAAGAACTGAGTATACTGTGAACAAATACAGGATACCGTTCTTATGTCGTGGGTTTGGATTTGCCAGTAGCTGTTTCAGTGTTTTACACTAACCTCTCTGCCTTTCTCTCTGTCTGTCTGTCCATCCGTTCGTCTGTTCGTCTGTCTGTAGATTCTGATTGGAGAGGTGACAACGTTCTTTGTGAAAGCGGAGGGGGCTCAGGAGAAGACCATTGTGACGGCTGACTGCTGTTACTTCAACCCCCTCCTCCGCAGGATAGTACGCTTTCTGGGTGAGCCTCGGCTATAGGTCCCACTGTACATTAGACCATATTAAACCTGGTGTATATTGGTCCTAATATATTGGGCATTGCTGCCCACTACTGTCATTCAGCATAGAATGAAGGGTTTTATCTCTCTCTGCCCTCTCGTCTGTCTCCATTTCTCCCTTCTCCTCTCCCACTCTTCCTATCCCTCTCTCTCTCTCCCCATCCTTTCCCCTCACCCTCCACCTCCTCCACCCCCCTCCTCCTCCACCTCCTCAGGTGTCTACCCTTTGGCCTCTTCGCCACCACCATCTTCGCCAACGCAGGCCAGGTGGTGACAGGAAACCAGACCCACTTCCTGTCTGCCTGCCGCCCAAACTACACAGTCTTGGGCTGCCAGTCCCCCATGCAGTACATCACAGAGCGCCGCGCCTGCACTGGGAACCCCTACCTGGTTGCGTCTGCACGCAAGTCCTTCCTCCAAGGACGCAGTACCTCAGCATCTACTCTGCTGTCTACACGGTGGTAGGAACTAGGGGGAAGTTAGAGGGGAAGGAATAAAGAGTGACACCGGGAAGAATAGAGATATGTTTTCTGATATCAGTGTTTTGAAATGTGAATGTTTCTGTACATTTCTATGTGCTTAGTGGAGGTAGAGGGTATATCTAGAATGTATATCCCTGTGTGTGCTTCTGTGGAGGTACTGTATATTTAGACTTTATAACTCTGTGTGTGCTTCTGTGGTGGTGCTGCTGTATATCTAGACTCTATAGCTCTGTCTGCTTCTATGCAGGCTCTGTATATTTAGACTTTATATCTCCGTTTGTGCTTCTGTGGAGGTACTGTATATCTAGACTTTATAGCTTTGTGTATGCTTCTGTGGAGGTACTGTATATCTAGAATGTATAGCTCTGTGTGTGCTTCTGTGGAGTTACTGTATATCTAGAATGTATAGCTCTGTGTGTGGTTCTGTGGAGGTACTGTATATCTAGAATGTATAGCTCTGTGTGTGCTTCTGTGGAGGTACTGTATATCTAGAATCTATAGCTCTGTGTGTGGTTCTGTGGAGGTACTGTATATCTAGAATGTATAGCTCTGTGTGTGCTTCTGTGGAGGTACTGTATATCTAGAACGTATAGCTCTGCTTGCATCTTAACCTCCACCTCTGTGTGTGTGTGCAGAGGAGCTTTTAAATGAACTATTCCTTTCTGTGTGTGTTTCAGATGTACGTGACGCTGGTGTTCCGTACAAAGGGCACCCGGCTGACCAAGCCCACCCTGTGTCTGACCCTCCTGTCCCTGGCTGTGCTGGTGGGGGTGGTGAGGGTCACGGAGTACAGGAACCATTGGGGTGACGTCCTGGCTGGATACCTGACCGGAGGGGCCATCGCTGCCTTCCTGGTGAGGGGACTGGGGAGTAGGGGGTAGGGAGGTGGTAGAAGTGGGTAACGTCCTGGTTGGATACCTGACCGGAGGGGCCATCGCTATCTTCCTGGTGAGGTGGTAGAACCATACCTGACCGGAGGGGCCATCGCTATCTTCCTGGTGAGGGGACTGGGGAGTAGTGGGGAGGTGGTAGAAGATGGGGATGAGGGGTAGGGGTGGTGGTATGACCTCCTGGGGGTAGTTGTAGGGGTGGGGATGAGGGCTGTGGGGATAGGGATGAGGGCTGGATGGGGATAGGGATGAGGGCTAGATGGGGACTAGATGGGGAGATGGGGTGGTGATGAGGGTAGTGATGAGGGCCAGATGGGGAGATGGGGTAGTGATGAGGGGTAGTGATGAGGGCCAGATGGGGAGATGGGGGTAGGGGTAGTGATGAGGGCCAGTGATGAGGGGCTAGATGGGGACTAGATGGGGAGATGGGGTGGTGATGAGGGGTAGTGATGAGGGCTAGATGGGGAGATGGGGGTAGGGGTAGTGATGAGGGTGGGGGTAGTGATGAGGGCTAGATGTGGAGATGTGGGGATTTTTATTTTACCTTTATTTAACTAGGCAAGTCAGTTAAGAACAAATTCTTATTTTCAATGACGGCCTAGGAACAGTGGGTTAACTGCCTGTTCAGGGGCAGAACGACAGATTTGTACCTTGTCAGCTCGGGGATTTGAGCTTGCAACCTTCCGGTTACTAGTCCAACGTTCTAACCACTAGGCTACCCTGCCGACCTGAGGGCTAGATGGGGGTAGGGGTAGTGGTGGGGATGAGGGCTAGATGGGGGTAGGGGTAGTGGTGAACCAGTAGAGGTGGGGTTGAGGGCTAGATGGGGGTAGGAGTAGTGGTGGGGATGAGGGCTAGATGGGGGTAGGGGTAGTGGTGGGAGTAGATGTGGGGATTAGGCCTAGATGGGGGTAGGGGTAGTGGTGGGAATAGAGGTGGGGTTGAGGGCTAGATGGGGATAGGGGTAGTGGTGGGAGTAGAACCAGTGGGGATGAAGCCTAGATGGGGCAAGGGGTAGTGGTGGGAGTAGAGGTGGGGTTGAGGGCTAGATGGGGGTAGGGGTAGTGGTGGGAGTAGAGGTGGGGATGAAGCCTAGATGGGGGTAGGGGTAGTGGTGGGAGTAGAGGTGGGGTTGAGGGCTAGATGGGGGTAGGGGTAGTGGTGGGAGTAGTGGTGGGGTTGAGGGCTAGATGGGGGTAGGGGTAGTGGTGGGGATGAGGGCTAGATGGGGGTAGGATGAGTGGTGGGGATGAGGGCTAGATGGGGGTAGGGGTGGGGATGGGGACATTACCCATTCAGTTTCAAGTTAGAGCTGCAATGTTTCAATTTACATCACTTTAAATAACTTGTCTTCAGTAGCACATTTTTACAGTCTCTCTCTTTCTCTCTCTCTCTCTCTCCTACTCTTTCACTCTCCTCTCCCTACCCCGTCTCTCTCCATCTATCGCTCTCATTATCTCTCTGTGTCTCTCTTTCCATCCATCCTTTCAATCTCCACCTCTCTCTACCAGGTGACATGTGTGATCAACAACTTCCAGCAGACGGCATCAGCCCTGCCCCCGCTGCCCCCCAGCGCCCTCAGCCCCCACGGCATGCTACTGTCCACCCTACCTCGCCCACTTGAAAAGTTAACCTGCCCTCAGGTAAGGGCTGGGAGGTCACAGGGGATAGTGTTCTCATAAAATGAGCCATCCTCACATCTCTTGTAAATATGAATGTGAATTCAATTAATTCATTTGTTCATATTCATTCTTACAAGAAGGGTATTTTTTTATGGATCTCTTTAGTAGAGGTCGACCGATTAATCGGAATGGGCGATTAATTAGGGCAGATATCAAGTTTTCATAACAATCGGAAATCCGCCTATTTTGCAGATATTTTTTTTTTTACAGTGCCTTGCGAAACCGGCCCCCTTGAACTTTGTGACCTTTTGCCACATTTCAGGCTTCAAACATAAAGATATAAAACTGTATTTTTTTGTGAAGAATCAACAACAAGTGGGACACATTCATGAAGTGGAACAACATTTATTGGATATTTCAAACTTTTTTAACAAATCAAAAACTGAAAAATTGGGCACACAAAATTATTCAGCCCCTTTAGTTTCAGTGCAGCAAACTCTCTCCAGAAGTTCAGTGAGGATCTCTGAATGATCCAATGTTGACTTAAATGACTAATGATGATAAATACAATCCACCTGTGTGTAATCAAGTCTCCGTATAAATGCACCTGCACTGTGATAGTCTCAGAGGTCCGTTAAACGCAGAGAGCATCATGAAGAACAAGGAACACACCAGGCAGGTCCGGGATACTGTTGTGAAGAAGTTTAAAGCCGGATTTGGATACAAAAAGATTTCCCAAGCTTTAAACATCCCAAGGAGCACTGTGCAAGCGATAATATTGAAATGGAAGGAGTATCAGACCACTGCAAATCTACCAAGACCTGGCCGTCCCTCTAAACTTTCAGCTCATACAAGGAGAAGACTGATCAGAGATGCAGCCAAGAGGCCCATGATCACTCTGGATGAACTGCAGAGATCTACAGCTGAGGTGGGAGACTCTGTCCATAGGACAACAATCAGTTGTATATTGCACAAATCTGGCCTTTATGGAAGAGTGGCTTTCTTAAAGATATCCATAAAAAGTGTCGTTTAAAGTACAAGCCACCTGGGAGACACACCAAACATGTGAAAGAAGGTGCTCTGGTCAGATGAAACCAAAATTGAACTTTTTGGCAACAATGCAAAACGTTATGTTTGGCGTAAACCAGCAACACAGCTCATCACCTGAACACACCATCCCCACTGTCAAACATGGTGGTGGCAGCATCATGGTTTGGGCCTGCTTTTCTTCAGCAGGGACAGGGAAGATGGTTAAAATTGATGGGAAGATAGATGGAGCCAAATACAGGACCATTCTGGAAGAAAACCTGATGGAGTCTGCAAAAGACCTGAGACTGGGACGGAGATTTGTCTTCCAACAAGACAATGATCCAAAACATAAAGCAAAATCTACAATGGAATGGTTCAAAAATAAACATGATTGGCTGTGGAGTCAAAGTCCAGACCTGAATCCAATCGAGTATGTGTGGAAAGAACTGAAAACTGCTGTTCACAAATGCTCTCCATCCAACCTCTGAGCTGAGTGTTTCTGCATCCGGAATGGGAAAAAAATTCAGTCTCATTTACATTTACATTTAGAGTCATTTAGCAGACGCTCTTATCCAGAGCGATTACAAATTGGTGCATTCACCTTATGACATCCAGTGGAACAGCCACTTTACAATAGTGCATCTAAATCTTTTTTTTAAGGGGGGTGAGAAGGATTACTTTATCCTATCTAGGTATTCCTTAAAGAGGTGGGGTTTCAGGTGTCTCCGGAAGGTGGTGATTGACTCTGCTGTCCTGGCGTCTGTGAGGGAGTGTGTTCCACCATTGGGGAGCCAGAGCAGCGAACAGTTTTGACTGGGCTGAGCGGGAACTGTACTTCCTCAGTGGTAGGGAGGCTGAGCAGGCCAGAGGTGGATGAACGCAGTGCCCTTGTTTGGGTGTAGGGACTGATCAGAGCCTGGAGGTACTGAGGTGCCGTTCCCCTCACAGCTCCGTGGCAAGCACCATGGTCTTGTAGTGGATGCCACTTCAACTGGAAGGCAGTGGAGAGCTGGAGGTGCGGGGTGACGTGAGAGAACTTGGGAAGGTTGAACACCAGACGGGCTGCGGCGTTCTGGGGTGAGTTGTAGGGGTTTAATGGCACAGGCAGGGAGCCCAGCCAACAGCGAGTTGCAGTAATCCAGACGGGAGATGACAAGTGCCTGGATTAGGACCTGCGCCGCTTCCTGTGTGAGGCAGGGTCGTACTCTGCGGATGTTGTAGAGCATGAACCTACAGGAACGGGCTACCGCCTTGATGTTAGTTGAGAACGACAGGGTGTTGTCCAGGATCACGCCAAGGTTCTTAGCGCTCTGGGAGGAGGACACAATGGAGTTGTCAACCGTGATGGCGAGATCATGGAACGGGCAGTCCTTCCCCGGGAGGAAGAGCAGCTCCGTCTGCCGAGTTCAGCTTGAGGTGGTGATCCGTCATCCACACTGATATGTCTGCCAGACATGCAGAGATGCGATTCACCACCTGGTCATCAGAAGGAGGAAAGGAGAAGATTAATTGTGTGTGCTTCTGCATAGCAATGATAGGAGAGACCATGTGAGGTTATGACAGAGCCAAGTGACTTGGTGTATAGCGAGAATAGGAGAGGACCTAGAACAGAGCCCTGGGGGACACCAGTGGTGAGGTACGTGGTGAAGAGACAGATTCTCGCCACGCCACCTGGTAGGAGCGACCTGTCAGGTAGGTACGTGGTCCAAACGTGGGCCGTGTGCCGGAGATGCCCAACTCGGAGAGGGTGGAGAGGAGGATCTGATGGTTCACAGTATCGGAAGGCAGCCGATAGGTCTAGAAGGATGAGAGCAGAGGAGAGAGAGTTAGCTTTAGCGGTACGGAGCGCCTCCGTGATCAGAGAAGAGCAGTCTCAGTTGAATGACTAGTCTTGAAACCTGACTGATTTGGATCAAGAAGGTCATTCTGAGAGAGATAGCGGGAGAGCTGGCCAAGGACGGCACGTTCAAGAGTTTTGGAGAGAAAAGAAAGAAGGGATACTGGTCTGTAGTTGTTGACATCGGAGGGATCGAGTGTAGGTTTTTTCAGAAGGGGTGCAACTCTCGCTCTCTTGAAGACGGAAGGGACCAGCCAGGCAGGGATGAGTTGATGAGCGAGGTGAGGTAAGGGAGAAGGTCTCCGGAAATGGTCTGGAGAAGAGAGGAGGGGTAGGGTCGAGCTGGTTGTTGGGGGCCGGCCGTCACAAGACGCCATCTGGAGAGAGAGGGGAGAAAGAGGTCAGAGCACCGGGTAGGGCAGTGTGAGCAGAACCAGCGGTGTCGTTTGACTTAGCAAACGAGGATCGGATGTCGTCTGACCTTCCAAAATGGTTGAGGGGATCTGCAGAGGGGAGGGGGGGGGGGATTCAGGAGGGAGGTAAGGTGGCAAAGAGCTTCCTAGGGTTAGAGGCAGATGCTTGGAATTTAGAGTGGTAGAAAGGGCTTTAGGCAGAGACAGAGGAGGAAAATGTAGAGAGGAGGGGTTGGGAAAGGATGCCAGGTCCGCAGGGAGGCGATTTTCCTCCATTTCCGCTCGGCTGGGAGCTGTTCTGTGAGCTCGCAATGAGTCGTCGGCCACGGAGTGGTGGGAGGAGAGCCGGGGAAGATAGGGGACATAGAGGGGGATGCAGAAAGGGGAGGAGAGGAGGGTTGAGGAGGCAGAATCAGGAGATAGGTTGGAGAAGGTTTGAGCAGAGGGAAGAGATGATAGGATGGAAGGGAGAGAGTAGGGGGGAGAGAGAGCGAAGGTTGGGACGGCGCGATACCATCCGAGTAGGGGCAGTGTGGGAAGTGTTGGATGAGAGCGAGAGGGAAAAGGATACAAGGTAGTGGTCGGAGACTTGGAGGGGAGTTGCAATGAGGTTAGTGGAAGAACAGCATCTAGTAAAGATGAGGGGTAGCGTATTGCCTGCCTTGTGAGTAGGGGGGAAGGTGAGAGGGGTGAGGTCAAAAGAGGAAAGGAGTTGAGTCAAAGGTAGACGTGGGGAGGTTAAAGTCGCCCAGAACTGTGAGAGGTGAACCGTTCAGGAAAGGAGCTTATCAAGACATCAAGCTCATTGGGATGAACTCTCCGAGGGGACCTGGAGGGCGATAAATGATAAGGATGTTAAGCTTGAAAGGGCTGGTAACTGTGACAGCATGAAATTCAAAGGAGGCGATAGACAGATGGGTAAGGGGAGAAAGAGAGAATGACCACTTGGGAGAGATGAGGATCCCGGTGCCACCACCCCGCTGACCAGAAGCTCTCGGGGTGTGCGAGAACACGTGGGCGGACGAAGAGAGAGCAGTAGGGTAGCAGTGTTATCTGTGGTGATCCATGTTTCCGTCAGTGCCAAGAAGTCGAGGGGACTGGAGGGAGGCATAGGCTGAGATGAACTCTGCCTTGTGGCCGGATCGGCAGTTCCAGAGGCTACCGGAGACCTGGAACTCCATGTGGGTCGCGCTGGGACCACCAGATTAGGGTGGCCATCCACGCGGTGGGGTAGCGTTTGTATGGTCTGTGCAGAGAGGAGATAACAGGGATAGACAGACACATAGTTGACAGGCTACAGAAGAGGCTACGCTAATGCAAGGAGATTGGAATGACAAGTGGACTACACGTCTCGAATGTTCAGAAAGTTAAGCTTACGTAGCAAGAATCTTATTGACTAAAATGATTAAAATGATACAGTACTGCTGAAGTAGGCTAGCTGGCAGTGGCTGCGTTGTTGACTTTGTAGACTAGCTGGCAGTGGCTGCGTTGTTGACACTACACTAATCAAGTCGTTCCGTTGAGTGTAATAGTTTCTACAGTGCTGCTATTCGGGGCTAGCTAGCTAGCTAGCAGTGTTGATTACGTTACGTTGCGTTAAAAAATGACAATAGCTGGCTAGCTAACCTAGAAAATCGCTCTAGACTACACAATTATCTTTGATACACAGACGGCTATGTAGCTAGCTACGATCAAACAAATCAAACCGTTGTGCTGTAATGAAATGAAATGAAAATGTGATACTACCTGTGGAGCGAAGCGGAATGCGACCGGTTGTTGAGTGTTCTATTCAGTAGACGTTGGCTAGCTGGGCTGCTAGCAGTGTCTCCTATGTTAAGGATGACAAATAGCTGGCTAGCTAACCTCGGTAAATTAAGATAATCACTCTAAGACTACACGCTCTAAACTACACAATTATCTTGGATATGAAGACAGCAAAGACAACTATGTAGCTAGCTAACACTACACTAATCAAGTCGTTCAGTTGAGTGTAATAGTTTCTACAGTGCTGCTATTCGGTTGGACGTTTGCTAGCTGGCTAGCTGCTGGGCAGATAGTCAGTGTAGACTATGTTAGGACGACCTTATTCAATAGAAGTGCTGACTGTTTCACTTTGGTCCTCTTTCTTTTCCTTTTCTTCTGTCCTTCTTTTGTCCTTATTTTGTCTTCCTTTCTTCTGTTAACTAGATATTTTTTGTCTCTCGATGTGCAAAACATAGAGACATACCCAATACTTACAGCTGTAATCGCAGCAAAAGGTGGCGCTACAAAGTATTAACTTAGAAAACTTTGCACGCCCAATTTTTCAGTTTTTGATTTGTAAAAAGTTTGAAATATCCAATAAATGTTGTTCCACTTCATGATTGTGTCCCACTTGTTGTTGAGTCTTCACAAAAAATACAGTTTTATATCTTTATGTTTGAAGCCTGAAATGTGCAGATCAAAGTTCAAGGGGGCCGAATTTTAAGGCATGTATATATTATTTTTAACCTTTATTTAATTAGGCAAGTCAGTTAAGAACACATTCTTATTTTCAATGACGGCCTAGGAACGGTGGGTTAACTGCCTTGTTCATGGGCAGAACAACAGATTTTCACCTTGTCAGCACGGGGGATCCAATCTTGCAATCTTACAGTTAACTAGTCCAACGCTCTAAGCACCTGCCTCTCATTGCACTCCACGAGGAGCCTGCCTGTTACGCGAATGCAGTAGAAGCCAAGGTAAGTTGCTAGCTAGCATTAAACTTATCTTATAAAAAACAATCAAACAATCATAATCACTAGTTATAACTACACATGGTTGATGATATTACTCGTTTATCTAGCGTGTCCTGTGTTGCATATAATCGATGCAGCGCTGGGGGATGATATAACAAAAACGCATTTGCGAAAAAAGCACAATCATTGGGATGACTGGACCTAACCATAAACACCAATGCCTTTCTTAAAATTAATACACAGAAGTATATATTTTTAAACCTGCATATTTAGCTAAAAGAAATCCAGGTTAGCAGGCAATATTAACCTGGTGAAATTGTGTCATTTCTCTGGTGTTCATTGCACGCAGAGTTAGGGTATTTGCAACAGTTTGGGCAGCTCATTGCGAACTAATTTGCCAGAATATTACGTAATTATGACATAACATTGAAGGTTGTGCAATGTAACAGGAATATTTAGATTTAGGGATGCCACCGATTAGATAAAATACCGAACGGTTCCGTATTTCACTGAAATAATAAACGTTTTGTTTTTGAAATGATAGTTTCCGGATTCTACCATATTAATGACCAAAGGCTCGTATTTCTGTGTGTTATGTTATAATTAAGTCTATGATTTGATAGAGCAGTCTGACTGAGCAATGGTAGGCAGCAGCAGGCTCGTAAGCATTCATTCAAACAGCACTTTTGTGCGTTTTGCCAGCAGCTCTTCGCAAGCACAGCTCTGTTTATGACTTCAAGCCTATCGGCGTAATGGCTGGTGTAACCAATGTGAAATGGCTAGCTAGTTAGCGGGGTGCGCGCTAATAGCGTTTCAAACGTCACTTGCTCTGAGACTTGGAGTAGTTGTTCCCCTTGCTCTGCAAGGGTAACGCTGCTTCGAGTGTGGCTGTTGTCGATGTGTTCCTGGTTCGAGCCCAGGTAGGGGTGAGAAGAGGGACGGAAGCTATACTGTTACACTGGCAATACTATAGTGCCTATAAGAACATCCAATTGCCAAAGGTATATGAAATAAATTACATTTTAAAAATACTATATTAAGTACAACCTAAACCCTCTTACCTTGGAATATTGAAGTCTCATGTTAAAAGGAACCACCAACTTTAATATGTTCTCATGTTCTGAGCAAGGAACTCAAACGTTAGCTTTTTTACATGGCACATATGGCACTTTTACTTCTCCAACACTTTGTTTTTGCATTATTTAAACCAAATTGTACATGTTTCATTATTTATTTGGGGCTAAATACATTTTTATTGATGTATTATATTAAGTTAAAATAAGTGTTCATTCAGTATTGTTGTAATTGTCATTATTACAAATACATTTAAAAAAAACGTCCGATTAATCGGTATCGGCTTTTTTGGTCCTCCAATTATCGGAATCGGTATCGGCGCTGAAAAATCATAATCGGTCGACCTCTACTCTTTAGTTTATTGGTTTGGTTGCTATATGTGTTCTCTCGCCTGGTTAACCCCCATATCCCTAATTATTAACCTGGATAAAACAAATTTAAATAGATTATACTGTTCAGTAATAATATCCTCCCCCTTTCCAGCTTTATGAAACCCGATCTGTCTAAACCTTTTGTCCCCTCCCAAAACAGACCTCTACCTCTTTAAATCTCAGTCACCCTGTACTACTAATTCTTTAACACATTCCTATCCTTCTTGCCTCCTAACCTTGTTCTCTCCTTCTCTCTCCTCCCCCAGGTTCCAAGACTACCGTACACTGAGATCACATGACCATCAGCCATACCTGTGCCCCGTCCCTCCCGATGTGCTCCTCCCCTCGCGGCGCTTCATCTCCAGCGAAGTCTAGACCTGCCCTCCATCTCTGAGCACCACGCCCCCTGCCCCGCCCACCCTGAGGGGCGGCCCCCTCTCCGACGCTCATTCTCCACCCAGGTCTAGAACATGGAACCTCGAACCTAAATCACCCAGATCCAACCTCAAAACAACCTTACCTGGGAGGGACTACCTGGACTTGTCCAATAAGAAAGGCTTGTTTTCATTTTCCGCTGCAAAACATTATGCTACGGTGTGCAGTAATGAATACGACCCTGAAGTAGGTAGACCTTTACCCTAACCATTAAGACATGGTCAAATATCTTGTCACCCTTGTATGGTTAGGGTTGGGGGTAAGGGGAATCTGATCCTAGATCTGTGGTTAGCCTCCATCACCAAGGAGACGACCCAGGCCACGGCCATGGTAACTGGCTAAATCCTCTGCGGGCTAAACGGATTTGATCGGATATGGCGTCCTTTAACCTCTGTCTGCCTCGACCTTGTTCATCAAATGTTGTTTTTCTGCCTTCTACTCTTTAGATTTGTTTCCAAGATGACCCAGTGGTGAACAAATACAAGCTCACCAAAGCCAAGACTACTAAGAGCTGTGGAAGCAATTACAGTACCTTTCCCTTCGCCACAGTTCTATTGTTTTGTCTCCACTTCTCCCTTTGGGTCTCCTCTTGTTCTTCTTCTTCTACTCTACTTTCATGTACAGACAGAGAAGTCTTCTTCTACTCTACTTTCATGTACAGACAGAGAACACTAAACAGTGGTTGAACGACACAGGAAGAGGGGCACGGTGCATAAAAATAAACAAAACACAATAGAAAGATGAGATCAATATACAGTACCAGTCAGAAGTTTGGACACACTTACTCATTAAAAGGTTTTTCTTTATTTTTTACTATTTTCTACATTGTGGAATAATAGTGAATACATCACAACTATAAAATAACACATATGGAATTATGTAAACAAAAAAGTTTTAAACAAATCAAAAAATATTTTATATTTGAGATACTTCAAAGTAGCCACCATTTACCTTGATGACAGCTTTGCACACTCTTGGCATTCTCTCAACCAGCTTCACCTGGAATGCTTTTCCAACAGTCTTGAAGGAGTTCCCACACACACTGAACACTTGTTGGCTGCTTTTTCCTTCACTCTGCGATCCAACTCATCCCAAACCATCTAAATTGGGTTGAGGTGAGGTGAGTGTGGAGGCCAGGTCATCTGATGCAGCCCTACATCACTCTCCTTCTTGGTCAAATAGGCCTTACACAGCCTGGAGGTGTGTTGGGTCATTGTCCTGTTGAAAATCAGCAATGGCGTATCGCTGCAGAATGCTGTGGTAGCCATGCTGGTTAAGTGTGCCTTGAATTGTAAGTAAATCACTGACAGTGTCACCAGAAAAGCATCCCCACACCATCTCATCCATGCTTTACGGTGGGAACCACACATACAGAGATCATCTGTTCACCTACTCTGTGTTTCACAAAGACATGGCGTTTGGAACCAAAAATCTCACATTTGGACTCATCAGACCAAAGGACAGATTTCCACCGGTCTAATGTCCATTGCTCATATTTCTTGGCCCAAGCAAGTCTCTTCTTCTTATTGGTGTCCTTTAGTAGGGGTTTCTTTGCAGCAATTCAACCATGATGGCCTGATTCATGCAGTCTCCTCTGAACAGTTGATGTTGAGATGTGTCTGTTACTTGAACTCTGTGAAGCATTTATTTGGGCTGCAATTTCTGAGGCTGGTAACTCTAATGAACTTATCCTCTGCAGCAGAGGTAACTCTTGGTCTTCCTTTCCTGTGGCAGTCCTCATGAGAGCAAGTTTCATCACAGCGCTTGATGGTTTCAGCGACTGGACTTGAAGAAACTTTCAAAGTTCTCAAAATTATCCGTGTTGACTGACCTTCATGTCTTAAAGTAATGATGGACTGTCGTTTCTCTTTTCTTAATTGATCTGTTCTTGCTATAATATGGACTTGGTCTTTTACCAAAAAGGGCTATCTTCTCTATACCACCCCTAACTTGTCACAACACAACTGATTCGCCTCAAATGCATTAAGAAGGAAAGAAATTCCACAAATTAACTTTTAACAAGGCACACCTGTTAATTGAAATGCATTCCAGGTGACTACCTCATGAAGTTGGTTGAGAGAATGTCAAAAGTGTGCAAAGCTGTCATCAAGGCAAAGGGTGGCTACTTTGAATATTCTCAAATATAAAATATATTTTAATTTCTTTAAAACTTTTCTGGTTACTACATGATTCCATTTGTGTTATTTCATAGTTTTGATGTCTTCACTATTATTCTACAATGTAGAAAATAGTACAAATAAAGAAAAACCCTTGAATGAGTAGGTGTGTCCAGACTTTTGACTGGTACTGTAAGTCCTCAGTGACTGAACGATGGAATCAAAGGAGCTGTTTGTAAAACTCAGGAAAAATAACCAGGACAAAGGAATAAGAACAGTTAAGAAGATGTTTTAAATATTTGTATGTGATGAAAGAGGATGCACTTTTGCAAATGATGGTGATGGCGCAGTTTAACTACCAGAGGCTTATATGCTTATATATGATTAAGTATATGTTGTGTATTTTGTGTTTTGGGGGATATTTAGTTTAGTTAAATACTAGTCTCTCCTCTGCTGTAGCTTCACACTATAGTAATGTTATGTTGTTTTCCCTCATCTGACAAGGAGTAACATTCAACTGGATATACTGTAACAACATGTGATTACATTACTGTTATTATACAGGTGGATACAAATGTTACAAAACAAACATTAATAGCTCAAACAACCCTCAAGACGTCACGATGCAACAGCCCAGTTACTAACACCCAATAACTTTCCTACATTCTGGAATTCTTTAAATATACATTCATTATCACTACTGAAGTGGACTGGCTACCTGTCATTCATTATCACTACTGAAGTGGACTGACTACCTGTCATTCATTATCACTACTGAAGTGGACTGGCTACCTGTCATTCATTATCACTACTGAAGTGGACTGGCTTCATTCATTATCACTACTGAAGTGGACTGGCTACCTGTCATTCATTATCACTATTGAAGTGGACTGGCTACCTGTCATTCATTATCACTATTATCACTGAAGTGGACTGGCTACCTGTCATTCATTATCACTACTGAAGTGGACTGGCTACCTGTCATTCATTATCACTACTGAAGTGGACTGGCTACCTGTCATTCATTATCACTACTGAAGTGGACTGGCTACCTGTCATTCATTATCACTACTGAAGTGGACTGGCTACCTGTCATTCATTATCACTACTGAAGTGGACTGGCTACCTGTCATTCATTATCACTACTGAAGTGGACTGGCTACCTGTCATTCATTATCACTATTGAAGTGGACTGGCTACCTGTCACTCATTATCACTACTGAAGTGGACTGGCTACCTGTCATTCATTATCACTACTGAATTCATTATCACTATTGTGGACTGGCTACCTGTCATTCATCACTATTATCACTATTCATTATCACTACTGAAGTGGACTGGCTACCTGTCATTCATTATCACTATTGAAGTGGACTACTGAAGTGGACTCATTATCACTACTGAAGTGGACTGGCTACCTGTCATTCATTATCACTACTGAAGTGGACTGGCTACCTGTCATTCATTATCACTACTGAAGTGGACTGGCTACCTGTCATTCATTATCACTACTGAAGTGGACTGGCTACCTGTCATTCATTATCACTACTGAAGTGGACTGGCTACCTGTCATTCATTATCACTACTGAAGTGGACTGGCTACCTGTCATTCATTATCACTACTGAAGTGGACTGGCTACCTGTCATTCATTATCACTACTGAAGTGGACTGGCTACCTGTCATTCATTATCACTACTGAAGTGGACTGGCTACCTGTCATTCATTATCACTACTGAAGTGGACTGGCTACCTGTCATTCATTATCACTACTGAAGTGGACTGGCTACCTGTCATTCATTATCACTACTGAAGTGGACTGGCTACCTGTCATTCATTATCACTACTGAAGTGGACTGGCTACCTGTCATTCATTATCACTACTGAAGTGGACTGGCTACCTGTCATTCATTATCACTACTGAAGTGGACTGGCTACCTGTCATTCATTATCACTACTGAAGTGGACATTCATTATCACTACTGAAGTGGACTGGCTACCTGTCATTCATTATCACTACTGAAGTGGACTGGCTACTGTCATTCACCTGTCATTCATTATCACTACTGAAGTGGACTGGCTACCTGTCATTCATTATCACTACTGAAGTGGACTGGCTACCTGTCATTCATTATCACTACTGAAGTGGACTGGCTACCTGTCATTCATTATCACTACTGAAGTGGACTGGCTACCTGTCATTCATTATCACTACTGAAGTGGACTGGCTACCTGTCATTCATTATCACTACTGAAGTGGACTGGCTACCTGTCATTCATTATCACTACTGAAGTGGACTGGCTACCTGTCATTCATTATCACTACTGAAGTGGACTGGCTACCTGTCATTCATTATCACTACTGAAGTGGACTGGCTACCTGTCATTCATTATCACTACTGAAGTGGACTGGCTACCTGTCATTCATTATCACTACTGAAGTGGACTGGCTACCTGTCATTCATTATCACTACTGAAGTGGACTGGCTACCTGTCATTCATTATCACTACTGAAGTGGACTGGCTACCTCATTTCATTATCACTACTGAAGTGGACTGGCTACCTGTCATTCATTATCACTACTGAAGTGGACTGGCTACCTGTCATTCATTATCACTACTGAAGTGGACTGGCTACCTGTCATTCATTATCACTACTGAAGTGGACTGGCTACCTGTCATTCATTATCACTACTGAAGTGGACTGGCTACCTGTCATTCATTATCACTACTGAAGTGGACTGGCTACCTACTGAAGTGGACATTGTCATTATCACTACTGAAGTGGACTGGCTACCTGTCATTCATTATCACTACTGAAGTGGACTGGCTACCTGTCATTCATTATCACTACTGAAGTGGACTGGCTACCTGTCATTCATTATCACTACTGAAGTGGACTGGCTACCTGTCATTCATTATCACTACTGAAGTGGACTGGCTACCTGTCATTCATTATCACTACTGAAGTGGACTGGCTACCTGTCATTCATTATCACTACTGAAGTGGACTGGCTACCTGTCATTCATTATCACTACTGAAGTGGACACTACACTGAAGTGGACTGGCTACCTGTCATTCATTATCACTACTGAAGTGGACTGGCTACCTGTCATTCATTATCACTACTGAAGTGGACTGGCTACCTGTCATTATCACTACTGAAGTCACTACACTACTGAAGTGGACTGGCTACCTGTCATTCACACTACTGAAGTGGACTGGCTACCTGTCATTCATTATCACTACTGAAGTGGACTGGCTACCTGTCATTCATCACTACTGAAGTGGACTGGACTGGCTTACCTGTCTGGCTACCTTCATTATCACTACTGAAGTGGACTGGCTACCTGTCATTCATTATCACTACTGAAGTGGACTGGCTACCTGTCATTCATTATCACTACTGAAGTGGACTGGCTACCTGTCATTCATTATCACTACTGAAGTGGACTGGCTACCTGTCATTCATTCATCACTACTGAAGTGGACTGGCTACCTGTCATTCATTATCACTACTGAAGTGGACTGGCTACCTGTCATTCATTATCACTACTGAAGTGGACTGGCTACCTGTCACATTATCACTACTGAAGTGGACTGGCTACCTGTCATTCATTATCACTACTGAAGTGGACTGGCTACCTGTCATTCATTATCACTACTGAAGTGGACTGGCTACCTGTCATTCATTATCACTACTGAAGTGGACTGGCTACCTGTCATTCATTATCACTACTGAAGTGGACTGGCTACCTGTCATTCATTATCACTACTGAAGTGGACTGGCTACCTGTCATTCATTATCACTACTGAAGTGGACTGGCTACCTGTCATTCATTATCACTACTGAAGTGGACTGGCTACCTGTCATTCATTATCACTACTGAAGTGGACTGGCTACCTGTCATTCATTATCACTACTGAAGTGGACTGGCTACCTGTCATTCATTATCACTACTGAAGTGGACTGGCTACCTGTCATTCATTATCACTACTGAAGTGGACTGGCTACCTGTCATTCATTATCACTACTGAAGTGGACTGGCTACCTGTCATTCATTATCACTACTGAAGTGGACTGGCTACCTGTCATTCATTATCACTACTGAAGTGGACTGGCTACCTGTCATTCATTATCACTACTGAAGTGGACTGGCTACCTGTCATTCATTATCACTACTGAAGTGGACTGGCTACCTGTCATTCATTATCACTACTGAAGTGGACTGGCTACCTGTCATTCATTATCACTACTGAAGTGGACTGGCTACCTGTCATTCATTATCACTACTGAAGTGGACTGGTCATTCATTATCACTACTGAAGTGGACATTCATTCATCACTACTGAAGTGGACTGGCTACCTGTCATTCATTATCACTACTGAAGTGGACTGGCTACCTGTCATTCATTATCACTTGGACTGGCTATGTCACTACTGAAGTGGACTGGCTACCTGTCATTCATTATCACTACTGAAGTGGACTGGCTACCTGTCATTCATTATCACTACTGAAGTGGACTGGCTACCTGTCATTCATTATCACTACTGAAGTGGACTGGCTACACTGTCATTCATTATCACTACTGAAGTGGACTGGCTACCTGTCATTCATTATCACTACTGAAGTGGACTGGCTACCTGTCATTCATTATCACTACTGAAGTGGACTGGCTACCTGTCATTCATTATCACTACTGAAGTGGACTGGCTACCTGTCATTCATTATCACTACTGAAGTGGACTGGTCATTCATTACCTGTCATTCATTATCACTACTGAAGTGGACTGGCTACCTGTCATTCATTATCACTACTGAAGTGGACTGAACCTGTCATTCATTATCACTACTGAAGTGGACTGGCTACCTGTCATTCATTATCACTACTGAAGTGGACTGGCTACCTGTCATTCATTATCACTACTGAAGTGGACTGACTACCTGTCATTCATTATCACTACTGAAGTGGACTGGCTACCTGTCATTCATTATCACTACTGAAGTGGACTGGCTACCTGTCATTCATTATCACTACTGAAGTGGACTGGCTACCTGTCATTCATTATCACTACTGAAGTGGACTGACTACCTGTCATTCATTATCACTACTGAAGTGGACTGGCTACCTGTCATTCATTATCACTACTGAAGTGGACTGGCTACCTGTCATTCATTATCACTACTGAAGTGGACTGGCTACCTGTCATTCATTATCACTACTGAAGTGGACTGGCTACCTGTCATTCATTATCACTACTGAAGTGGACTGGCTACCTGTCATTCATTATCACTACTGAAGTGGACTTTTGTTGTTTGTTTACCTGTTGATGTATTTCTATCGTTTTTATATTTATGAAGTGAAATGTTGCTGCGAGGTCAGTGTGGTTCTCTCTTTCACTTAGCATGGCAGTTTTGCTGCTATCCGTTTACACAGACCATGCCCTCTTCCTCCTGCTCCTCTTCCTCTTCCTCCCCATTGTCATCACTTTCCCCTTTCATACTTCTCCTTCTCTTTAAATAGCTTGAAATGCAACTATCGATCTGTTGTAACAAAAGTGAAATGGAACCATGTTCAGTTGGGAGTCCAGGCTTCTCTTCAACCCCGTCTTTGTCAGGTCAACATCTGTACTGTGCCTCCTCTCATCCCTATTCACCACTCTATCTAGATCCCTCGTTCATTCTCTCCTTCACCTTTACCCCATTCTGTCTCCAGTCAAGTTAGAACACTGGAACAAGAGTGTATCGGTATATAGGTTTCTCGTTGTGTTTGATTATGTTATACTGTATGTTATATCAGTCATGCTAACAAGAGCATCAAACATCCTGAAACTGTCTGTTAAGAGCAAGAGTAGCAAACATCTAACTTTAGCTGGATTGTAGCATAAAGAGAGAGAGAGATGAAGTGACATTCTATAACAGACACATTGTTAACACACAGGCTGTACAGTCAGTGATCAACAATTAACTCAACTTGGGTGACTGACTGAAGTGTGTGTGTGTGTGTGTGTGTGTGTGTGTGTGTGTGTGTGTGTGTGTGTGTGTGTGTGTGTGTTTGAAAAACACAACATCCTAACTGTTAATGTGGTGATCCAAACTTCTTTTTTTTAGGGTTCCCTGGCTGTCATATACTCCTACCATAACTATGCAGTCATCATAACTTAGTGGTTCTTCAGGCACTCTGAGGACTCGTTGAGAACCCCTTACAAAGCCGTCTCCATGAAGACTGTGCTCAATCATAATGTTGTATTCATATTAGGATGTATCCTCTATTTTGTATAGATTTGTCAGAAAAATAAATGCCTTTTGTTATACCAAGGTTGACAAGCTCTCGTTATTTTCACCGCGCTGTTGGAAGCTCTGGTTGGAAGGAAACGTATTCTTCTCACTAATTACATGTTTATATGATTAAGCCCTGAAGGCATCATTTCTTTAAGGATTCCACTCGAACTCGTGGAGATTCCTAGTAGAATTCAGCAAAATGAAATGTAAGGACACTGAGAAAAGCAATCCAGTACGGTGCAATGTTTCACCTAGTGTTCTCTGAACATATTTCTCCCTGAATGAGAGGTGTATCTGCAGTACAAACAACAACAGGCGAACTCCCCGCCAGTATTTTGGTAAATAGTGGAGGGATGTGACTGGAGAATTTAACTCACTCTCAAGTACCAATTCAAACGGATAGTTTTAAGCATGTTTTTAGGCTATACACTGTTTGTTAACAATTGCATCTTCTTCTTCTTTTTTACAAATAAAGGAGACTAAAACAAGCTCATATTTGTGCTTCTGCTGGGGTTTGAAATGTAACTAAGCTTGTGAGGCATTTATAAGTTATATTCTTCAAGAATCAATGGGTGTATATTCTTATTTTAAAAGTCCAGAAATGGATGTAGCAGTTTGGCCCTTTAAAGAAATAAAGGCACAGTTTCTCTTCAAATAAAACATGTGATTGAATGTTTCTGTTTATTTTGGACAAATTGGTTCCAAACAAATCATTCGAACTCATGGAACCGTCAATCTCAAACTGTGAGAGTGTTCTGCTGCCACATGGTGGCGACATTTACCTCACTTGTAATTTATTGAGAGGAAAATGCACGCGTCACAGTTTGATTAAAAAAAGCTGATTTGGGTTATTAATCATTCCTTTCGATGAATTTAGACTCAATTTGGAAATGTGATATTTGACAAAATGCTGAGAATGTGTGTTTGGAACAGCTGGCTGATATTTTGTACAGCATTTTTCAAATAAATTAATTGATAAGCTACAATAATTATTTAAAATATGCAGACGGATGCAAGCTGGCATATCTACACACATCTTCTCTCTCTATCACGCACAAAGTCACACACACACACACACACACACACACACACACACACACACACACACACACACACACACACACACACACACACACACACACAGAACTCCCAGCACTCTCTCGTAGCCCCATCATCTTCTCCGGAAATTGCCTCTCAAGCACAGTCGGCGCCCCATTAGAAAAGAGGAGTGCCATGCTGTAACCTTTTTAAAAAGACATTAGTGATGCACCTGCTTCTCTCTCTCCTACACACACTCACGTATACACACTGTCTCCCTCTCTCTCCTACACACACTCACGTATACACACTGTCTCCCTCTCTCTCCTACACACACTCACGTATACACACTGTCTCCCTCTCTCTCCTACACACACTCACGTACACACACTGTCTCCCTCTCTCTCCTACACACACTCACGTATACACACTGTCTCCCTCTCTCTCCTACACACACTCACGTACACACACTGTCTCCCTCTCTCTCCTACACACACTGTCTCCCTCTCTCTCCTACACACACTCACGTATACACACTGTCTCCCTCTCTCTCCTACACACACTCACGTATACACACTGTCTCCCTCTCTCTCCTACACACACTCACGTACACACACTGTCTCCCTCTCTCTCCCACACACTCTCACGTACACACAGTGTCTCCCTCTCTCTCCTACACACTCACGTACACACACTGTCTCCCTCTCTCTCCTACACACACTCACGTACACACACTGTCTCACTGTCTCTCTCTCTCTCCTACACACACGTGTCTCCCTCTCTCTCCTACACACTGTCTCCCTCTCTCTCCTACACACTCTCACGTATACACACTGTCTCCCTCTCTCCTCCTACACACACTCACGTACTGTCTCCCTCTCTCTCCTACACACACTCACGTATACACACTGTCTCCCTCTCTCTCCTACACACACTCACGTACACACACTGTCTCCCTCTCTCTCCTACACACACTCACGTACACACAGTGTCTCCCTCTCTCTCCTACACACTCTCACGTACACACACTGTCTCACTCTCTCTCCTACACACACTCACGTACACACACTGTCTCCCTCTCTCTCCTACACACTCTCACGTACACACACTGTCTCCCTCTCTCTCCTACACACACTCACGTACACACACTGTCTCCCTCTCTCTCCTACACACACTCACGTACACACACTGTCTCCCTCTCTCTCCTACACACACTCACGTACACACACTGTCTCCCTCTCCTGCTGTCCCTCTCTCACTCACTCACACACACTCCTATCTCCCTCTTTCTCTCTCCCCCCTCTATCCCTCTCTCTCTCTACTCCTATCTACAGTTAGGGAAAAAGTATTTGATCCCCTGCTGATTTTGTACATTTACCCACTGACAAAGAAATGATCCGTCTATCATTTTAATTTGAACAGTGAGAACCAGAATAACAACAACAAAAATCCAGAGAAACGCATGTTAAAAATATTATAAATTGATTTGCATTTTAATGAGGGAAACAAGTATTTGACCCCTCTGCAAAATATGACTTAGTACTTGGTGGCAAAACCCTTGTTGGCAATCACAGAGGTCAGACGTTTCTTGTAGTTGGCCATCAGGTTTGCACACATCTCAGGAGGGATTTTGTCCCACTCCTCTTTGCAGATCTTCTCCAAGTCATTAAGGTTTCGAGGCTGACGTTTGGCAACTCCCTCCACAGATTTTCTATGGGATTAAGGTCTGCAGACTGGCTAGGCCATTGTGGTCAAATGTAGTGCACTGTGTAGGGAATAGGGTGCCATTTGGGAGGCAGTCATAGTTATCGGGTTGGCAAAAAAAGCAGACGTGTCTACTCATCTAGCCGTTTTATAAATGAGAGAGTGTGTGTGTATGAGTGTGCTCCGACTCCTGGTGCTATGGTGATGTCTCCTCCCTGACACACTCTGTATGCCTGGCACAATGCCTATGACCCTGGAGTCACAGTCTGTCTGGAGTCTGGGCCCCACACACACACACTTGACACTGTATACTATCTGGACCACCATGCAGCCAGGGCCATTAGTATTCCTCTTTGTGTGTGTGTGTGTGTGTGTGTGTGTGTGTGTGTGTGTGTGTGTGTGTGTGTGTGTGTGTGATCAAGTCCAAATGCAAACCACCGAACCCCAGAATACAAAAAGAGTCTACTATCTGTCGTAGTAAATTACAAATATTGGTCTTTGCCTTGCTGCAGTCGCCTGATTACCAAATAGTCTGCCTCGGACGATTATGGAGCCATTAACCGTGTGTGAGAGAGAGAGGCAGGCAGAGAGAGCACAAGTTGGACACGCTCTGGGCCAAGGTAAGTGGCACAGCTACCATTCCCTTTAGCAACCTAGTACAATGGTCATTATATGGAGTTGTACAGTAACTTCAAACCGACTGTCATTTAGCCTCTACGCACGTCGTTGTTGGACATCATTTGACTTTCCTCACTCTTGTTCAGTGGAAATAAGCTTGAAGAAGAAGTCCACTGAGCCTTTTGGTTTCATGCATTTTCTACAGGAGCGTGTGAGCTAGGAGTGATGGAGGGCGTGCTCTTTCTTCTGGATGGGCGTCGGAGAAGTGAGAGGTTGCATTTCTGAATCAGCCGGGAGATGACATGAGCGTTGGTTCATCCCATTGGTTCATCCTAGAGCTTTCGGATCAGTGCTATTAGGGATCCTTGGAACGTCCCTACCGCCTAAACCATGCAAAACCGCGAAAGATAAATTAATTGGGGGGCGTTTCTCGCTTATATATTTTTTTATGAAAACATGGTTACTCTATGTGGTACGGACTCGAGATATCCGATCTGGGACAACGATGGAAGTGCGATGGACGGGTGAGCTTATCACTTATTATTATGAGCTATTAAGCCTGTCATCTCGTGCCGGGTGTTGCGACATTTAGGCTACAATTCACCAGTGGCTTAGTATCGAGTTTTATTTATATTTTTTGGTAGGCTATTCTAAACGAAATCTATACTGAACAAAAATATAAACACAACATGCAACAATTTCAAAGATTTTACTGAGATACAGTTCATATAAGGAAATCAGTCAATTTAAATACATTCATTAGGCCCTAATTCATGGATTTCACATGACTGGGCAGAGGTGCTGTAGAACCAGGCCCAGCCATTCAGAATGAGTTTTTCCCACAAAGGGGCATGATTACAGACAGAAATACTCCTCAATTTCATCAGCTGTCAGGGTGCCTGGTCTCAGATGATCATGCAGGTCAAGAAGCCAGATGTGGAGGTCCTGGGCTGGCGTGGTTACACGTGGTCTACGTTTGCGAGGCTGGTCAAGTGTACTGCCAATTTATCTAAACCGACGTTGGAGGCGATTTATGGTAGAGAAATTAACATTAAATTATCTGGCAACAGCTCTGGTGGACATTCCTACAGTCAGCATGTCAATTGCATGCTCCCTCAAAATGTAGACATCTGTGGCATTGTGTTGTGTGACAAAACTGCACATTTAAGAGTGGCCGAGTATTGTCCCCAGCACAAGGTGCACCTGTGTAATCATCATGCTGTTTAATCCGTTTCTTGATAAGCCACACCTGTCAGGTGGGTGGATTATCTTTTACTTCAGCTCATGAAACATGGGGACCAACACTTTACATGTTACGTTTCTATTTTTGTTCAGTATAGATGAATAACACTTTGTTTATTGATGGAAGGAAGCAGGAATTTGTTGATGAATAGATAACCAAAGACAGGTCCCATTAAAAATAAACATGCACTGTCAAAACTGTCAACATTATCACAGAATATTATTCTACGGTGTTTTATTGGTTAGGTATTTTGTTGTTCTTGGAATGTTATTTCATTTCTTTATTTTAGGAAGAATTCAAAGGGAAATCAGCAGTTGCTACATCAATTTATTTTACTTATAAAGTAATATGTACCAATTGATTCTTGAAGAATATAACCTAACCTATAAATAAATGCCTCATGAGCTTAGTTCAACTGTCGTACCCCATCAGAACCCAAAACATGATTAAAACTATCATTTTGATATCTTGCATGGTCAGTCCTTGCATCCAAAGCTATGTCAGTGAATTTGAGAGTGGTTGCATTTCTCCAGACCCCTCAGCGTTTTACAGAAACGGACGAGGAAAGAGCTTTGTTACTGTTTCTACTGCTGATGGCTGCTTTAAGGTCTGTTACTTGAGGGGGAAATGAACAGTGTGCAGTATAAGGCTGAAAGAATCAGTTCACTGCTATTCTGAGTAGCTTACTATGTTCCACTTAGAGGAACTGGTCTACCGGATGTACAGTATCGACAAACAAAGAAACCCTAATACACAATCCTACTACAAAACAGGTGCTGCTATTAACAATGGTCAGAAGGTGTCTTTATGGAGTAGTCATTACTTTGTAGGTAGCCTTCAGTATACTTAGGTGTTCCCTCTTCTACAAAATACCTCTTTCTTTGTCACTAAGTGACGCCAAAAACTATGAGGAATAAAATACAATACATTTGCTACAGATTGATCACGTTGTCAATGGATCCCTAAAGTTCGAGAATAGTGACTGACTCCAGCATCAGTGGCTATAGGGCCTGGAGGAGAGCTGATGCTGTAGACAAACAGCAGTAACATATTGACAGCAGTGCTTTTGTTCCAACAGTAATGTAGAGGAGGAATGTCCTCCTGTAATGATGAGCTTGCTGTTCTCATAGCCTACCAGTAAACACCCTCTCTGCTAGTGTCTACCACATGAGAGAGAGAGAGTGGAAGAGAGGGAGAGAGAGAAGAGTGCGAGCGAGAGGTAGAAAGCTGTAAGCCAGGTAATGAGGGATATAGTGTCAGAATACTTGACGTGTCGGACTTGTTTTGGCACTTCCTGTCAATGACGATGAGAGGGGAAGTAGACAGACAGGAAGAAGGTTGGTGCGAGTTTTGACAGAGTTGGACTCTCATTTCCTCTATTCAAGGTGCAGGTTACACCATGTGATTGATGGGCTGGTAGAGAGAATATCAGTCAATCAAGATATAAACCTTAAATTCAACAGTAGTGGTAGAAAGAGTGTGTGTGAGAGAGAGGAGTAAACTCGATGTCTGTAAACCAGCCCCGAGTTCTCCACAGGGAGCTGTCCATGGTGCTGATACATTCAATCTCTCCCTCTCCTCTTCTACTCCCAGCTGTTGATTGACATCCACTGTCTCTAATTAGAAAGTGAGCGTGTGGTTGAGTCATGCTGACTGCCTTATTCGCAATGGGACAGAGAGAGGAGTTAGAGAGCAGGAGGGAGGGAGGCAGGAAGAGAGAAAAATAAAAGGGGGAGAGAGGACGAGAGAGGGTGGGAGAGGACGAGAGAGAATGGGAGAGAACGAGAGAGAGAATGAGACAGGCAGGCAGGGAGAGAGCTACAGTAGGTTAAAAGCTTGTTTGATACCAGTTCACTTCAGGCACCGATTTCTGTCATTGTGTACAGTGCATGTTATAGTTTGTTTTCTAATCCAACACTTTTCTTTCCCAGGCCACCATTTTCACAGGTGTCTTCGGCCCCCTCCCTCCTCCCTCCCTCCCATCTGTCATTCTACGAGTCAAGAATGAAGAAGAGGAGAGAATGAAAGAGGGGAGAAGACAGGATGGAGGGAGGAGTTTTTACCTGGTGCTCCCGTCTCGACCACGGGTATTCTTGGGTTGATAATACAGATGTCGATGTTATTGCTTGAGAATACGCGTAGCCGAGTGGAAGCTATTGCATCGACAATTGACCTATAATCATTCCAACAAAAATACTCTTTTATTTTTTATGGACAAGGTATATTCCCTTTCTATTTTTTTCTCGCTTTATTGAAAAGATGGTGTTGGAAAGACAGGACAGATAGGGGAAGGGTCCAAGGGCAGTGGGCCGGATTCAAACCCACGCCGTCTCTGGCATGCATGCCATGTCAGCGGCTGCTGGACGACACAGGCCACTCACTTCCTATATACATTTTTCACCTATATAGTATAGCGCCCAATCAACTCCTTGACAAGTGTGTAGGGATAAAGAGAAACCTTGTATTTTCACCTGTGCTGGTCCTTGACAACACTACCACCCCCCTGTGACCCCCCTCTCTCCCATCACTATTTATATAACCACATGCTACAACTGAGTGGGACTTTGACGTCTGCAGCGACAGCTAGAGACGGTAACACATGAAGACATGTTAAGGCTTTGCATCACGGTGGCTGACATAACATATCAGCACCAGATACTGTAGACTGATCTAGGACCAGCTTTCCCTCCCAAGGCTAAAACTATCCTTAGATCAGTGTCTAGGGACAACTTGAAGGACTACATTGTGGTGGCTGACATAACATATCAGCACCAGATACTGTTAGACTGATCTAGGACCAGCTTTCCCTCCCAAGGCTAAAACGATCCTTAGATCAGTGTCTAGGGACAACTTGAAGGACGACATTGTGGTGGCTGACATACCATATCAGCACCAGATACTGTAGACTGATCTAGGACCAGCTTTCCCTCCCAAGGATTAAACTAACCTTAGATCAGTGTCTAGGGACACCTTTAAGGACATTGCGGTGGCTGATGTTTCAGCTCCAGATAGAAGTTGCCCTTAGGCATAGATCTAGGATCAATTCACCCTTCCCAAATCCTAACCTAAACAACTTCTGGTGAAGATGCCCAAATTGACCTGTGTCTAGAGGCAGATGCACTCTACTGCGACATCCATCTCACCAAGGGATCTGGGGAATATTTTGATAGCCTGGCCCCGGTTAAACTAGACTGAATTCTGCGCTCACAATGAAACACTGTGTTCAGTCTGGTCTACCCAGGATACTACAATGTCAAGGCTCTGGTGTATTCATTAGTGCACACTGTAGCAAAATGTTTTGAAACTCTAAACTTTTGTAACAAAAACAAGAGTTTCTTATTGGACAAGTTTAGGTATGTCCCTCAATATTTCAGAGTGTTGGCTTTTGTTTGTTTCATAATAAATACACCCCCTAACTGATGAATGGTTGCAGATTGGCATTCTCTAGCGGTGTTGGGGAGAAATGGGTTGAAATACATTTTAGTACATTATTATTGTTAATAATGTATTTCCAATAAATCAACGTTAGGTTTCCTTGTATATTTAGTCATTTCATGGCATTGTTTTGTAATAATACATTTAACTTGCAGAGCTTTTCATTACAGTTCATCTCAAAGCGCATAAAAAAGCTAAACTAAATTAAAATTAAGATTGTAGAAATGGACATTGAATGTCTCCATTTGGCTTCTGATGAAAGGCTGGGAGTTGAGGCCGTTTGGATTGGAAAGGCAGTGTAGCTTCAGCAGACGGGGCATCGATGGTACAGCCAGAGAGAAACAAACCGGCCCGGACCTCTTCATCAGTGCACCACATCTGCGTCTCTGATGGCCAGTTCCTCTATAGGACCCGCTCCTCCATTGCCAAACTTGTAGCACCCACCTGGGTGACGCCACGGCAGCTGAAAAGCGCACGAAAAACCACTACATTTTGGCAGTGGTTAGGAACATTCCCAAGCCTCTTCTGCAATCTCTACACACAGCATGCACTACTTGTTGTCATTCTCTACACACAGCATGCACTACTTGTTGTCATTCTCTAGACACAGCATGCAGTACTTGTCATTCTCTAGACACAGCATGCAGTACTTGTCATTCTCTAGACACAGCATGCACTACTTGTTGTCATTCTCTAGACACTACTTGTTGTCATGCTCTACACAGCATGCACTACTTGTTGTCATTCTCTAGACACAGCATGCACTACTTGTTGTCATTCTCTACACACAACATGCACTACTTGTTGTCATTCTCTAGACACAGCATGCACTACTTGTTGTCATTCTTTACACACAGCATGCACTACTTGTTGTCATTCTCTAGACACA
This sequence comes from Oncorhynchus keta, assembly GCF_023373465.1. Lineage (NCBI taxonomy): Eukaryota > Metazoa > Chordata > Actinopteri > Salmoniformes > Salmonidae > Oncorhynchus > Oncorhynchus keta. Next base: position 73,575,838 of record NC_068430.1, read on the forward strand.
GCATGCAGTACTTGTCATTCTCTAGACACAGCATGCACTACTTGTTGTCATTCTCTACACACAGCATGCACTACTTGTTGTCATTCTCTAGACACAGCATGCAGTACTTGTCATTCTCTAGACACAGCATGCACTACTTGTTGTCATTCTCTACACACAGCATGCACTACTTGTTGTCATTCTCTACACACAGCATGCACTACTTGTTGTCATTCTCTAGACACAGCATGCACTACTTGTTGTCATTCTCTAGACACAGCATGCACTACTTGTTGTCATTCTCTAGACACAGCATGCAGTAGTTGTTGTCATTCTCTAGACACAGCATGCACTACTTGTTGTCATTCTCTAGACACAGCATGCAGTAGTTGTTGTCATTCTCTAGACACAGCATGCAGTAGTTGTTGTCATTCTCTAGACACAGCATGCAGTAGTTGTTGTCATTCTCTAGACACAGCATGCAGTAGTTGTTGTCATTCTCTAGACACAGCATGCAGTAGTTGTTGTCATTCTCTAGACACAGCATGCAGTAGTTGTTGTCATTCTCTAGACACAGCATGCAGTAGTTGTTGTCATTCTCTAGACACAGCATGCAGTAGTTGTTGTCATTCTCTAGACACAGCATGCAGTAGTTGTTGTCATTCTCTAGACACAGCATGCAGTAGTTGTTGTCATTCTCTAGACACAGCATGCAGTAGTTGTTGTCATTCTCTAGACACAGCATGCAGTAGTTGTTGTCATTCTCTAGACACAGCATGCAGTAGTTGTTGTCATTCTCTAGACACAGCATGCAGTAGTTGTTGTCATTCTCTAGACACAGCATGCAGTAGTTGTTGTCATTCTCTAGACACAGCATGCAGTAGTTGTCATTCTCTAGACACAGCATGCAGTAGTTGTTGTCATTCTCTAGACACAGCATGCAGTAGTTGTTGTCATTCTCTAGACACAGCATGCAGTAGTTGTTGTCATTCTCTAGACACAGCATGCAGTACTTGTTGTCATTCTCTAGACACAGCATGCAGTACTTGTTGTCATTCTCTAGACACAGCATGCAGTACTTGTTGTCATTCTCTAGACACAGCATGCAGTACTTGTTGTCATTCTCTAGACACAGCATGCAGTAGTTGTTGTCATTCTTCCTAACAGATGAAACAAAGCCGTGGCCACATTACTTGGTTCCAGACAGCCACAGCTATAAGCCAAAAAGGTCGACTTTTTAATCCCAATTCTGCAACTCGAGTTAATACCACGAGATGAAAGTGATTCAAATGCCGCAAAAATATTTTAGCACAAAGCTACTGTACCCAACACCACTGTACCCAACACCACTGTACCCAACACCACTGTACCCAACACCACTGTACCCAACACCACTGTACCCAACACCACTGTACATAACACCACTGTACCCAACACCACTGTACCCAACACCACTGTACCCAACACCACTGTACCCAACACCACTGTACATAACACCACTGTACCCAACACCACTGTACCCAACACCACTGTACCCAACACCACTGTACCCAACACCACTGTACCCAACACCACTGTACCCAACACCACTGTACCCAACACCACTGTACCCAACACCACTGTACCCAACACCACTGTACCCAACACCACTGTACCCAACACCACTGTACCCAACACCACTGTACCCAACACCACTGTACATAACACCACTGTACCCAACACCACTGTACATAACACCACTGTACATAACACCACTGTACCCAACACCACTGTACCCAACACCACTGTACATAACACCACTGTACATAACACCACTGTACCCAACACCACTGTACCCAACACCACTGTACCCAACACCACTGTACATAACACCACTGTACATAACACCACTGTACCCAACACCACTGTACATAACACCACTGTACCCAACACCACTGTACCCAACACCACTGTACATAACACCACTGTACCCAACACCACTGTACATAACACCACTGTACCCAACACCACTGTACCCAACACCACTGTACCCAACACCACTGTACATAACACCACTGTACCCAACACCACTGTACATAACACCACTGTACCCAACACCACTGTACCCAACACCACTGTACCCAACACCACTGTACCCAACACCACTGTACCCAACACCACTGTACCCAACACCACTGTACATAACACCACTGTACCCAACACCACTGTACATAACACCACTGTACATAACACCACTGTACCCAACACCACTGTACATAACACCACTGTACCCAACACCACTGTACATAACACCACTGTACATAACACCACTGTACCCAACACCACTGTACCCAACACCACTGTACCCAACACCACTGTACCCAACACCACTGTACATAACACCACTGTACATAACACCACTGTACATAACACAATCAACTGTTTCTATGCCCTGTAAACATTCCTTACCAATTTGCATTGTGTTTAAATGCAGCAATTACATGCACATACATTATGCAACTTGTTGATGGTGGATGTGTAAAAGTTACTAAAATGGCAAGTTGTGTGAGCACAGCTCTAGGTGTCTAGAAACAAAATACATGTTACCTTGGAAACGGTTGCCATGGCGCCATTGTGTGGGTTATTGGCAGCCTTGACAACAGAGACTAGAGTGACACTTGACCTCACATGTGGAATGAGAGGAGAGATTGAGATAGGGATGGAGGGATGGAGGGATAGAACAAACTGATAACCACTCATCATTGTGATCATAACTCATTGTCAATATCCACAGCTGAGAACCATGGGCACGCACACAATCACACAAATGCATTGGGGCAAACATACACACACGGTGCTCACATCTGAGTTATGATGAGGAAAATGTTCAGGTTTTAGTGGTAAACTGTACAGTTTGGCGGTTTCCTCTAGCTAGCCTACTACCAGGTAATGAAACAGCATGTCTCTCCAGTAGAAACATGCTCTATATAGCTGGTTAACTCTCAGACCGTCCACACAGACACATTCATTGTGGATGTCAAAATACAACACTTTTTAATTTGTCACATTGAAAATAAAAATCATTACAATATTACAAAGGGCAACTAATTGCAAATCATTGGCAATTTTCTTATCATTTGAAAAACTAAAATAATCAAATCAATAATACTAATTTTGACCTACTGTTTATGTACCATCCTACCTCTCCCTTTTAGTACATTTTCTCTAACAAAGGAATGGTGCAACATGTCTTCAGGGAGATACCGTAACCATTTTCACATTAAGAAAAAGGACCTGGGATATTCATAGAAAATATTTCAGAAACCACTTGAGAGTTTAGACTGTTCCAGAAAGCAGGATCAATGACTTAGTCCCAACAAAATCCAACTTGAAATCGTCATGGTATAATTGACTTGACAACCAACAACAACCCATATTCAAGTTTAGCTTTCTAAATATAAAATAAAGATATATTTAACTGCATATCAAAGTTAGCTGGCTAACTTAACAATCCTACTTTCTGGAACACCCCACTAGGTTACTCTGCATAAACACACTCAAGAGTTACACCAAATATACCCCAATGGAATGACCCAACACTATGGTATTGCTGTACACTGGTATTGTGTATCTCTGTACACAGGGGAGAGTAAAAACTAATTGTGGTAAAACAGAAACGAACCCAAGAGCAGCAACTAACTGTATAATCCTACCAGTAAGCTAGGAGCCATGACAACTGACCGCTAAAATGAAGTCTGTATGAATTAAAACGGTGAGTAGGGGAATAGGTTGACTTAACCAGAGTCATATATACCTCTAAGGCCACATCCCAAATGGAACCTTAATTCCCTATATTGTGGACTATTTTCCACCCGAGCCCTACGGGAGCAGGTCAAAAGTAGTGCCCTACATAGGGAATGGGGTGCCATTTGGGGCGTAACCTATATAGGGCTCTGGACTGAACTATGGCTACTCAAGACAGTCTCGGTGGACGCCAGGTCACTAGTGTGGGAGATGTGCGGTGAGGTAAAGGTCAGAGGTTGCTTACCAGGCTGACTACATTGTAGGCATCTGCCAGATCTCACAACGTCTGGATAGTTGGTTCACATATCAGCTAACCACATGACACAGCAAATGATGCTCAACAGCAGTTGATGACGTGGCAACTATTGGTTGATGCAATGCGACGTCTGCAATGTAGTCGGCCTGGAACGGGACCATCATCTTGAGCTGAAGACTGGCAGTGATTGGTGAGAAACAGACGAGCGCCACCTCTAAATCAGCTTCCTGTTCCAACGTGAGGTCTTCCGCCCCGGTGAGCCTGGGCTACTGATTGGCTGCTTCACAAGCGTCTATCCAATCACTGTACACATCCACAGGCTCTGACAGATCTTAGAGAGTAAGGTAAGGACATGTAACTTATATACACACTCAACCTAGAAAATGTTAGCAACAGGAGATTGGAGTAAATGTGAATGCATGCAGCTGTCTAGTCATTGGTGTATTTACATTTGAGCCATTTATCAGATGCTCTTATCCAGAGGAACTTACTGTGCTGTTAGCATTCCTGATGTTAAAATACCTATAAAACAATCTTATCATAATAGCCAATCCCATTGGATATGGGCATTACATCCTTAGGAAATGACAATTGCTGCAGCCTTATTGATTACGTATCAACTAGCACGGTTACATGCACACAATAATGCGATTATTGTGGATAGTCAGATGAATATAATAGTTTGATTAAAAACTGCCTATATGCCCACACATCTTGTCTCAAGAAAATGTCAAATGTTTAATACCCTCAAACACCAAGTTAGTCATACCTCATTTCAAAGTAGGTCATTATCACTGTCAGTGGTGAATGGTAATTCTTCACGTTTTACTGGTGAAATGTTCAGGCTGCCTGTCAATCATTTGATCTCAATCAGTTTCATGGGAATATGAATTTAGATCTTCTTGAATTACTGTTTTGTGACCAAATGGAAGCAGATGGTGTTAAAATATTAACATTTCTTGTTATTTTGCATCAAAGTGTTGCCTGTGGCGTGCACACTGTTGAGTCTTGATAAAAAAAAGAGGACTACTCAGCTTCAGATAAGAAACGACAGGTGTTTCTGGTGTAACATTACAGGCCTGGTAGAGCAGCCTATATGCCATTATATTCTGATCTGCTATGTAAAACACAAATTACACATTGCGATCCTGCGAGACATTGACTTCTCTTTGTTCTAACGTTACTAAACGAGCACCATTGTGAGAAGTGATAATCCTCCATTTGTAATAAGGGATGAGAAGGACTATTAGTTGTCGGCTACATCTAGAGTGATTTTGAGCACTTAGAATCTTGGTGCTGAAAGGACAGCAGTGGTCCTCGTGTCGTTCTGGGGCCCGTAGAGTTATGACCATCGTGACGGACACGCTGTGAATGTGGATCCTAGCTCTCGTTGGTGTCGTGGTAAAGGTCCATGCGGTGGATCAGCTTGTCTGCATACGCAATAGAGGGGGGCACGTTTCTGTAAGCTAAGCACTCAGTAGGTCGAGTTCAAGTGCATTGTACAAGACTGTTTTGAGGACAGCCGTTTTAGCGAACCCTGGTCAGGTTTTTGTCACGTCGGATTTGGCCTCTCAAAGTGGTCACGCCTCCGACCGACGGGCCTCTACACACACGCCTACAGTTCATCCTTCATGCCACCGCCAGAGAGAAAAACAAACACAGTAATACCACCACTTAGGCTACCTACCTATAGGCTGCTATAGACTACATATTGATTTAGTTTGTCATTCTATCGTTTATGGGACTTGTGGTCATTATAAATGAATAATATTTAGGCCTATCAGAATTCATTTGCCCATGCAGCCCCGTGTTCTCAATTTGAAAAATGTGAGGGAGATCCGCAAAAAAAGTATTAACATACTAACTTGAAATAAATATTATTATTTTTGTATTATTACTTAGCATTAAATTACGAAACGAAATATGCCTTATTAGGCTATGCAATCATTCTACAGTGCCTTGGAATTCACGTTTAGAAAGATGAGTTTGGCTGGTCTTTGGTTTGAGGATCATGTGGTGAGCTATGAAAGCCTAGTCTGTTCATTTAACTTATACTCCCATGCCCTAATCACAGTCTGCACACATCTATTTTGTAACAATATCCTGGAATAAAATAGAATATATTTGAAAATGATAGTTTCCCAAATGAAAATAGTTAACAAATGCATATAGGCCATACTTCCGTAGTGACTAGTTCAGTTGTGCTGAATATTTACAGTTGAGAGACAACTTTAGTACTGTTCCAAACGTAAACTTTCCTTTTTGTTTTTAAATAGGCTGTATAGAAATCACAACGTCTCTGGTGCTGCAGCATGCGCTCAGGTGTTCTCTGCTCTGTTGTGGTATTAACAAAACATTCTGATCGTCTCCGGTGCTGCAGCATGCGCTCAGGTGTTCTCTGCTCTGTTGTGGTATTAACAAAAGTCTCCAGTTATGTAAAATGATGTAGAATTTCATGAAATGTTTATAAAAGCCAATTTGGTCTCATAAGAGATTCATGCAGTGCTTTTATTATAATGGATATCTTTTCACCCTCCTTGTCCGTGGAGGTCTGTGAATCCACCACCTTCGGGCTACTTTGTCATGTACAAAGTGAAGAACAGTTTTGATAAAAACTGCTTATGGGGCGGCAGGTAGCCTCGTGGTTAAAGCGTTGGACTAGTAACCGAAAGGTTGCAAGATCGAATCCCCGAGCTGACAAACATTTGTCGTTCTGCAGTTTAATATCAAATTATTAGTGTGCATGTAAACATACTCAATGTGATTATGAGAACAATAGCTGTTGTGTGAGTTCAATAGACTTCAAAGGATACAGGTAATGGGGGTTTGGAACTCCTCCAGGCAAACTGTGCATGATATTATCCCAGTATTTCTGGTCCTTTCCCTGTTGGCAATACAAGAAAATCAAAAGTTTAAACAAAGTATTAATAAATAGTTGCATCATTAAAATGTCAGAGCTACAACCTGAGGTGCAGTACCTCCTAGAGAACTACACTAAAATATATAACACACAAGTATGTGGATATCCCTTTGAATTAGTAGATTTTACTATTTCAGCCACACCAGTCACTGACAGGTGTATTAAATTGAGCACACAGCCATGCAATCTCCATAGACAAACAGTGTCAGTAGAATGGCCTTACCGAAGAGCTCAGTGACTTTAAAGATGGCACCGTCATAGGATTCTACCTTTCCAACAAGTCAGTTTGTCCAAATTCTGCCCTGCATGAACTGCCCCGGTCAACTGTAAGTGCTGTTAATGTGAAGTGGAAACATCTAGGAGCAACAATAGCTCTGCCGTGAAGTGGTAGGTCACACAAGTTCACAGAACGGGACCACCGAGTGCTGAAGCGCGTAAAACCCATCTGTCCTCGGTTGCAACACTCACTACCGAGTCCCAAACTGCCTCTTGAAGCAACGTCAGCACAAGAACTGTTCGTCGGGAGCTTCATGAAATCCATTGCCGAGCAGCTGCACAGAAGCCTAAGATCACCATGCCAAGTGTCGGCTGGAGTGGTGTAAAGTACGCCGCAATTGGGACTCTGGAGCAGTGGAAACACGTTCTCTGGAGTGATGAATCATGCTTCACCATCTGCAGTCCAACAGGCTAATCTGGGTTTCGTCAATGCATAGTGCTAACTCTAAAGTTCGGTGGAGGAGGAATAATAGTCTGGGGCTGTTTTTCCATGGTTTGTGCTAGGCCCCTTAGTTCCAGTGAAGGGAAATCTTAATGCTACAGAATACAATGACATTCTAGACGATTCTGTGCTTCCAACTTTGTGGCAACAGTTTAGGGAAGGCCCTTTCCTGTTTCAGCATGACAATGCCCCCATGCACAAAGTGAGGTCCATACCTAAATGGTTTGTAGAGATCGTTGTGGAAGAACTTGACTGGCCTGCACAAAGCCCTGACCTCAACCCCATCGAACACCTTTAGGATTATTTGGAAAGCCGAGCAAGCCAGGCCCCACAGCAATGCTCCAACATCTAGTGGAAAGCCTTTTCAAAAGAGTGTAGGCAGAAAATGATTGGACCAACTCCATATTAATGCCCATTGACTTTGGAATGTGATGTACGACAAGCAGGTGTCCACATACTTATGGTCACATAGGGTTCTGGTCAAAGTACGTATGGAATAGGGTGCCATTTGGGAGGTAACGTATGGTATCCTTGATGCAGTAGAAAATGTAAAACATTGAACAATGAAGCTTTATGAAACATATTTTTTAGTGCTAACCCATTACACCTCTTCCTTTACTGAACTTGCAGGTTTTACGCACCAGTCAAACCTTTGGAAGAGCGCAATGGTTCTCTTTTGATTTGCCATTTGGGAGATAGCCATACTGTACTTTATTTATGTTTTCTTTAGGGAACAGATCAGCTTTAATATTGCAGATTGATGGAAGCTACAATCTATGTATACACACACACTACTAGAGGTCGACAGATTAATAGGTATGGCCGATTTCAAGTTTTCATTATAACAATTGGTCACCTGCATTTTTGGATGACGATTATGGCCGATTACATTGCACTGCACGAGGAAACGTGGCAGGCTGATCACCTGTTACACGAGTGCAGCAAGTAGCCAAGGTTAAGTTGCTAGCTAGTATTAAACTTCTTATAAAAACAATCAATCTTCACATAACCACTACTTAACCTAGTAATATCATCAACCATGTGTAGTTTACTAGCTTGCCCTGTGTTGCATATAATCAATGCGGTGCCTGTTAATTTATCATCGAATCACAGCCTACTTCGCCAAACGTGGGATGATTTAACAAAAGCGCACTCACGAAAAAAGCACAATCGTTGCACGAATGTACCTAACCATAAACATCAATGCCTTTCTTAAAATCAATACACAGAAGTATATATATTTTTAAACCTGCATATTTGTTTTTTTTATTATGTTAGCAGGTAATATTAACTAGGGAAATTGTGTCACTTCTCTTGCGTTCATTGCACGCAGAGTCAAGGTATATGCAACTGTTTGGGCCGCCTGGCTCGTTGCGAACTAATTTGCAAGAATTGTACATAATTATGACATAACATTGAAGGTTGTGCAATGTAACAGCAATATGTCTGATAAAATACGGAACGCTTCGTATTTCACTGAAATAAACATTTTGTTTTCGAAATTATAGTTTCTGGATTTGACCATATTAATGACCAAAGACTCGTATTTATGTGTTTATTATACTATAATTAAGTTTATGATTTGATACTCGATAGAGCAGTCTGACTGAGCTGTGGTAGGCAGCATCAGGCTCGTAAGCATTCATTCAGCACTTTACTGCGTTTGCCAGCAGCTCTTAGCAATACTTGAATCACAGCGCTGTTTATGACTTCAAGCCTATCCACTCCTGAGATTAGGCTGGCAATACTAATGTGCCTATTAGAACATACAATAGACAAAGGTATATGAAATACAAATGGTATAGAGAGAAATAGTTGACACGTTATAATTCCTAATAATAACTACAACCTAAAACTTCTTAACTGGGAATATTGAAGAACTGGGAATATTGAACCACCAGCTTTCATATGTTCTGAGCAACGAACTTAAACGTTAGCTTTTTACATGGCACATATTGCACTTTTACTTTCTTCTCCAACACTGTGTTTTTGTATTATTTAAACCAAATTGAGCATGTTTCATTATTTATTTGAGGCTAAATTGATTTTATTTATGCATTATATTAAGTTAAAATAAAAGTGTTCACTGTTCATTCAGTATCGTTGTAATTGTCATTATTACAAATACATTTAAAAAATAATTTACAAAATAATAATAAATAATATATATATATATTTTTTTTAAACGGCCGATTAATCGGTATCGGCTTTTTTGGGTCCTCCAATTATCGGTATTGAAAAATTATAAAATCGGTCGACCTCTACATGGTACCAATCAAAAGTTTGGACGCCTACTCATTCCAGGGTTTTTTCTTTGTTTTTCATATTTTCTACATTGTAGAATAATAGTGAAGACATCAAAACTATGAAATAACACATGGAATCATGTAGTAACCCAAAAAAGTGTTTGAAAAATCTCATATATTTTGATTTGTTTAAGTGCCAAGAGTGTGCAAAACATCAACGCAAAGTGTGGCTACTTTGAAGAATCTAAAATATATTTTGATTTGTTCACTTTTTTGGCTACCACATAATTCCATGTGTTATTTCATAGTTTTGATGTCATCACTGTTATTCTACAATGTAGAAAATTTTAAAAATAAAGAAAAGTATGCATATATAAACTCAGCAACAACAAAAAAAACGTCCCCTTTTCAGGACCCCGCCTTTCAAAGGTAATTCGTAAAAATCCAAATAACTTCACAGAACTTCATTGTAATGGGTTTAAACACTGTTTCCCATACTTGTTCAATGAACCATAAACAATTAATGAACATGCAGCTGTGGAACGGTCATTAAGACACTAACAGCTTACAGAAGGTAGGCAATTATGGTCACAGTTAGGAAAACTTAGGACACTAAAAGAGGCCTTTCTACCGACTCTGAAAAACACCAAAAGAAAGATGCCCAGGGTCCCTGCTCATCTGCATGAACGTGCCTTAGGCATGCTGCAAGGAGGCATGAGGACTGCAGATTTGGCCAGGGCAATAAATAGCAATGTCTGTACTGTGAGACACCTAAGACAGCGCTACAGGGAGACAGGACAGACAGCTGATCGTCCTCGCAGTGGCAGACCACGTGTAACAACACCTGCACAGGATCAGTACAGCCGAACATCACACCTGCAGGACAGGTACAACAACTACCCGAGTTACACCAGGAACGCACAATCCCTCCATCAGTGCTCAGACTGTCCGCAATAGGCTGAGAGAGGCTGGAATGAGGGCTTGTAGGCCTGTTGTAAGGCAGGTGTCACCAGACATCACTGGCAACAATGTCACCTATGGGCACAAAATCACCGTCGCTGGACCAGATAGGACTGGCAAAAACTGCTCTTCAGTGACGAGTCACAGTTTTGTCTCACCAGGGGTGATGGTCGGATTCGCATTTATCATCGAAGGAATGAGCGTTACACCGAGGCCTGTACTCTGGAGCGGGATCGATTTGGAACGAGGAGGGTCCGCCATGGTCTGGGACGGAATGTCACAGCATCATCTGGTGCAGTCCATGAGGGGGAGATGCACTGCAGTACTTAATGCAGCTGGTGGCCATACCAGATACTGACTGGACACATTATTCCATTTATGTTAGTCACATGTCTGTGGAACTTGTTCATTTCTCAGAACAAGACTAGACTGATGAGTTTCAGAAGAAAGTTCTTTGTTTCTAGCCATTTTGAGCCTGTAATCGAAACCCACAAATACTGATGCTCCAGACACTCAACAAGTCTAAAGAAGGCCGGTTATATTGCTTTTTTAATCAGGACAACAGTTTTCAGCTGTGCTAACATAAAAGGGTTTTCCAATGAACAATAAGCCTTTAAAAATTATAAAAACTTAGCTAACACAACGTGCCATTGGAGTGATGGTTGCTGATAATGGGCCTCTGTACACCTATGTGGATAGTCTATTTTAAAAAATCAGACGTTTACAAAAATCAGACATTAGCAATGTCTACACTGTATTTCTGATCAAATTGATGTTATTTTAAATGACAAAAAACAAGAACATTTCTAAGTGACCCCAAACTTCTGAACGGGAGTATATATACACTTAATATACTGTACTTTGTTACTTACATTTTCACATCACATGACTTTTCGTGATTGCAGAACGGACAGGTGAATTGAGTGTCCAAATTTCCAGTAAGCTTCTTCTTTGGGGGGGGCTTTCTCTTGGACTTGCGGCGACCCATATTAGGTAGTCTTCACGTGTACCGTAACGTTAGCTAGATAGTTAGCTAAACTCTGTGGAGCAAATGTACATCAAAAACAAATAATGCAATTTTGTAACGGAATGGATCGCAGTCGTTCAATCAACTCAACGTTTAGTAAACTGTAAATTAACAATATAATCCTGCTAGCTAGGTGCATGTAGCTAGCTAGTTTAGCTACTACAACAACAACGTGTGTTGTTGTCATAAACTCAGTTAACTCTCCAACATCTTTCCTTGCCGATGGTATAGTATCATGAAACCGAATGGTTCGTTATTAATAATGGAAAGAACAACATTATATATAATCAAGCTAGCTTATATTATATCATTTTTCCATGAAACCATGTATTTGTTTAGCTACCTTTCCTAAGACCACACTCCGGCTTTTTAGTGAAGAAATCAAGCAAGGAGAACCGGAAGTTCTTCTTCTTCTTTAAAGTTACGGCAAACTACACCTATTGGTATATTGCCGCCACCTAATGTACGGAGTATTGAAACAAAACACATAAACAGTCCCACTGAGTCCCCAGAAATGCCCAGGCACACACACAAAGATGCCTATTTTCTCCGATTTCCTCTCCGTTTGTGCTGTGTAGTTGAAAACCAAAGTAATAAATGCTATAAAGTCCACCTTAATATGCTAAATGTCATGATCCCTCTGTTAACACGGAACATATTGTTTCTACTACTACAATCACTTTTTCAACTTCACTCCTTCCACTCGTCTCAATGCCTTCAGATACATTCTGGACAGCCCTTATTCTTGCCCATACGTCTCATTCACCCTAACAGGACACTTCAGAAAATCGGGTACATGTTCACCACCACATTTGCAGCATTTAGGCTCAGCTGGCATAGAATACACCTCCCGTCCACATACACTTGACACATGACCAAATAATTTATATTTATCACACTGCATGGGTTTGGGCATGAAGGCTCTTGCATGAAATCCCATATAACCCAAATACACGTGAGAAGGGAGAGACTCTTCATAAATAAACACAATAGAATGGCTGGATGAAGTGGGTTTCTGCATCCGTTGTTGTGCACCAACCACTTGACCCAATTCTTCATGTATATCCTTTGCATTTACTTCTAGCGCCACCCCAGAGATAACACCATTGATAACACTCATTGACGCCACCTCATCCAACGCATCCACAATTTTAATAGAGACTTCAAACGGATCTCCCAGGAAACAACCTCGAGCCAAAACCCATATTCCAACAAAAAATACTCAGAACTAGATTTGGATTTACTAGGTTCCACTACCACTTTACTTCTCTTATTTCCCTTTGCATTCGTCACTGTAATCAAATGATTCTCATCTCCACTCGACACGCCATCTGATTCAAACAGAACATCTGCTTCAGCCATTTTTCCTCCTGAGATCGCCTTCAGAACCGGATGTTAACATGAACAACTGGCGTCATCTTCTTCTTTGTCTTCTTTAAGTTTTATTGGCGAATCGCAACCAACTGATAAGTGCATACACAAACACCAACTGTACAGGTGTGTGAATCCTTTCACGACCTATATATTCTCTTAACTAACCCTGCATTTCTAATACAATAAAATGATTCCCTACAAACCTCACTAATCCCATCATCCCCATCCAACCTCTCTGACCCTGTCAAACAACCCCTCTTTCTACATCATACGTTTCGCAAAATAATGTAACGACCCTGGGTTTATAAGCGCGGAAATCGACTGCCGTTTGAGTATGCTTTTGCGTCACAGTCGATAGCGCGCCGAACCTCGGGCTAGAAGGTCGAGGGTTCGAGACCTGCTCCCTGCTGTTTCATTAAATTCATTACAATAATAATACATGTTCAACCGTTTTAACAACTGTCCACTGATTGGTGGAAACGTTGCAAATATCCCGCGAGTTTTAAATTGATTGACAGCTCTAGAGCACTGGTCGACGTTCGTCTTCGAAGTCCACTCAACTAAAAGTCCATCGTGAAAACAGATGCTCGACGGTGAAAAAAGTCAAGGTAGCTAAAGTGGTTTAAAATAAGAGTTCATTCTAGCACACAGCATGTATGAACTGAGAAATTGTGCTTATGAAGGTAGCTCAGACTTGCAGAGATAAGATAGTTAGATGGCCCTGACTAATAAACTAATTCAGCTGGCTAACTATCGAAGTTGCTATAGCCTCTGCACCGGCTGCAGCAGTGGTCCATTATTTGCTAGCGATGTCATTGTCCTTATAAAGCTGGTGAAAACGAGCTCCGTTCACAAGTTAATGGCTGTTTTGCATATCCAACAGACCTCAACTATCATTAGCTGTCAAGACTTCACCCTAGCTAGGCTAATCCTAACCAAGAGCTGAAAGGCAGGGGAAAGGTGGGAAGGCCTACTGTATGTCATTTAGCGCTTCCATTCAACATTTTCATGACAACTTCTCCCGCTGCCCACAGATGTCAGTGGTTCAGATGGTGAAGATCGTGGGTCTGGGGGCTGTGGCCCTCACTCTCAGTGTGGAGTGGTTGGGCTGGCTCTTCTGTCGCCTCTGGCCCTGGAAAATATCCAGAGGGCCCCTGAAAGAAGTCTTCTTTTTCCCTACAGAGGTCGCCTGCACGGAGCGTCTCTTCACTCCTAACTCACCATTGTAAGTAATAGAATGTGTTCCAAATGGCACCTTTTACCAGGGCCCTGTAGTGGCCCAGTAGTGCATACTAGTGCCCTAGGGTACCACTTGGGATGCCAGTACAGTCAACATTAACTACTCACCATCATATTCATTAATAATATATCTCTCCAATGTCTCCAAGAATGTGGCTGTTTTTTGATATCCTTTCTGTTGATTTGAGATGTTTTGCTATGGGATAGGAATAATGACTCAATGAGTGACTACTATACAGTAGATACACCTTCCACAGTAACTCCTTCTCTCTCTCCCTTTCCTCTCCCTCTTATCCTCCTCTCCTCTGTCCCCCATCATCTTCCCCTGTCCCCATCATCTTCCCCATCATCTTTCCCTCTCCCCTTCTTTCTCTTTCCTCCCTCTTTCCCCATCCCCCCCTCCAGCCCCTGCCCCTGTCCTTTACCCCACAACATCAACACCTCCTTCACCCGTCTCCTGGGCCACATCCTGTCTGCCTCCTCCTCCTTGGACCTGTGTGTCTTCGCATTTACCAACCTGGACCTGAGCCGGGCCATGCTGGCCCTCCACACCAGGGGCATCCCCATCCGTATCCTCACTGACATGGACTACACCCTCATCACCGGCTCCCAGATAGGGGCCATCCGCAGAGCAGGTAGGCTGATAGCAGAGGCCCAATCCTAAAGCAGTTATTAGAATCTACCACCTAGCTATGTACAATCCCCCTATCCTCCGACATCACTCATCTGCAAAACAGGTTGGGCCAGGGGTTCCCAAAGTTTTTCACTCAGGCCCCCCTTCCAGCATTGGGGGACATCCCACGCGCCATGTCTATTTCTATGGGAACAAGCACTGTTCATGGCACAATGTTCACACCCCTCTTGTTGACGGGGAGAAAATGTTACAGGTTTGTTTGTTTTCTGCAATTATACATTTTGCCTTCTCTAATATGTATTCATGTAATCTTTGTGTGACTCAAACATTACAACAAAATCTATGGGCTAAAAAACCTAGCTAAAAAATAATATTATAATAATAATGCAGAGTCTGAAGTCACTTGATCTTATTGATCAATCAATTCAGTCAATAAAGTTATTTCTGGAGAGTTATAACTAGATCCCAGAGTGGTTCCTGGTTCCTGGTTATAGCCTAATCATAATTCATGTGATTTACAATGTGGTTCTATCATGCTGCTCTGCACTCCAACTTCTTCAGTGTAGTCAGTTACACACTGTCCATGCTCATAATGCATAGATAGATAGATAGTGTGTGCATCTCAAATGGCACCCTATTCCCTATATAGTACACTACCTTTTGGTCAGAACTAGTGTAGGGCTGCAAGATGTGGGCAGAAAAGCTAATTGTGAATAAAACAGGTTTTTAACCAAACACTGTGATTGCTATGTGATATAGATCAAACTCTTGGGCGGACTGTTGGAATCATAGAAATAGAATGATTTACATTAAGAAGAAAAGTGGAAAGCAAAATGTTCTTGTTTGGAACAATCGGTTGACTTCATTTGACTTAACAGAACAGCATGTGAACTAGGTGAATCTAACGGCGAGGAGGAGGAACTGCACCGCTTGAGTGACGGGGCGGAGCTTGGTGTGTGTGGGAAGCAGTCGCAAGAGGAGACAAATCACAGAGTAAACTTTAAAAACAAACACTACACAAGGCTGAGATGCAAAAATATTGCATGAGACATGGATTTCTTGTGATATGGAAATATTTTGATGTGAATTCGATGAATTGGGCAGACCTACTATATAGAGAATAGGAACGCATTCAGAACGCCATTTAGGAGAATAGGAACGCAGTCAGAGGGATGATAGAATATGTTGCTAGTGTGGTCTGGCCCTAGTGGGCTTGCCAGCACAAGCACAGACGAGTCAGAAACCTGTGGATTTGCACATGGAATGTAGACTTGGGAGCACCAATGCAGCTCTGATAAATACATTGAATAGCACACGGTTACATCTGTATTGTGGTTTCAAGTCCTGTGTGCTCAGGCTGTGGTTAGGCAACATTTGTATCATTTGAGGGGCGAGCATCACAAGCAAAGTCATTTTGTATCAATTTACTTCACCCACAAGAACCATTAGCACAGGCAAATCTGATTGGGCTAGCTGTATCAAAGCCTCTGCCATAGAAACCAATGGAGCATGGCTTTGTGTCTGTGGTTGCATAACTTTCACCTACACAATGCAGAAAAATCACTTGTCTCTAGCTCAGCCGTTCAAAACTAAAGACCTATTTTACCGGAGCTACACTGAACAAAAATAGAAACGCATCATGCAACAATTTCAAAGATTTTACTGAGTTACAGTTCGTATAAGGAAATCCGTTAACTGAAATAAATTAGGCCCTAAATCTATGGATTTCACATGACTGGGAAAACAGATATGTATCTGTTGGTCACAGGTACCTTAAATAAAGGTAGGGGCATAGATAAAATAAAATGTCAGTATCTGGTGTGACCACCATTTGCCTCATGCAGTGCGACACATCTCCTTCACATAGAGTTGATCAGTCTATTGATTGTGGCCTGTGGAATGTTGTCCCACTCCTCTTCAATGGCTGTGCGAAGTTGCTGGATATTAACAGGAACTGGAACACGCTGTCGTACACGTTGATCCAGAGCATCCCAAACATGCTCAATAAGTGACACGTCTGGTGAGTATGCAGGCCATGGAAGAACTGGGAAATTTTCCGTATCCAGGAATTGTGTACAGATCCTTGCGACATTGGGCCGTGCATTATCATGCTGAAACATGAGGTGTTGGTGGGAGATGAATGGCACGAAAATGTGCCTCAGTATCTCTGTGCCTTCAAATTGCCATCAATAAAATGCAATTGTGTTCGTTGTCTGTAGCTTATGACTGCCCATACCACAACCCCAGCGCCATCATGGGACACTCTGTTCACAATGTTGACATCAGCAAACCGCTCACCATACGACGCCATACAGGCTTTCTGCCATCAACCCCGTACAGTTGAAACCGGGATTCATCCATGAAGAGCCCACTTCTCCAGCGTGCCAGTGGCCATCGAAGGTGAGCATTTGCCCACTGAAGTTGGTTACGACGCCAAACTGCAGTCAGGTCAAGACCCTGGTGAGGACGATGAGCACACAGATGAGCTTCCCTGAAACGGTTTCTGACCATTTTTGAACAAATTCTTCGGTTGTGCAAACCCACAGTTTCATCAGTTGTCAGGGTGACTGGTCTCAGATGATCCCACAGGTGAAGAAGCTGGATGTGGGGAGGTTCAGGGCGGGCATAGTTACACTTCGTTTTCTGTTGTACGGCTGGTTGGATGTACTGCCAAATTCTCTAAAACGATGTTAATGGCGGCTTATGGTAGAGAAATAAACATGACATTATCTGGCAACAGCTCTGGTGGACATTCCTGCAGTCAGCATGCCAATTGCACGCTCCCTCAACTTGAGACATCTGTGGCATTGTGTTGTGACAAAACTGAACATTTTAGAGTGGCCTTTTATTGTTCTCAGCACAAGGTGCACCTGTGTAATGATTATCATCTTCTTCATATGTCATACCTGTCAGATGGATGGTTTATCTTAGCAAAGGAGAAGTGCTCACTAACAGGAATGTAAACAAATTTGTGCCACACATTTTTGGGAAATAAGCTTTTTGTGCCTATGAAAAATATCTAGGCTCTTTTATTTCAGCTCACGAAACATGGGACCAGCACTTTACATGTTGCGTTTATATTTTTGTTTAGTATACATATTATATTTCTAGCACGGATTTGCGGGATGCTCTTAAAGGGTTAAATACAGTGCTTGACTTGGGCAGGAGCTGAGTACTGGTACCTTGAATGTTCTACTGCTTGAGCTCACGTTCCCCTTTATAGAATATATGTTCAAAGTATTGTGGTGCTCCTCCACCTAAATAGAAACAGTACCGGCATGCAAAATGAGTACCTGAACCTATTTCAGTCCAAGTCAAGCACTGGGTACACACAAATGAATCATCTTTATTAAGAAACTATGAAAATGTATTTAATTTAAAAAAATACAGTTTGGATCAGTTAGATTGAGTTCATTACTATTAAATACATTAACTGGGACATTTCAGATGTGCTGCAAAATTATTTATCCCATCAAGGTGTGCCACAATTTTTTTAAGGGAAAAAAAAAGGTTGGGAACCACTTCCTTAGACAGACAAATGATGAATGGCACAAGCTGTCTGTCTGTCTCTTTCTGTTTCTCTCTATTTGGAATCTCTGTGAGGTCCAACTCTGTGGGAGGTGTGACTCCACCACAATGCACCACAACTGTGACTATTCAGAATATAGCATGGCCCCTCTCATCCTGTGTATTCCCCTTCCATTCCCCAGGCATCTGTGTGAGGTGTGACTCCGGCGCCGTCCACATGCACCACAAGTTCGCCGTGGTGGACGGCCGGCGCCTAATCACCGGCTCCCTGAACTGGACGCTGACCGCCATCCAGAGCAACAAGGAGAACATCCTGGTCACGGAGGAACCGGACCTAGTCCTGCCCTTCATCACTGAGTTCCAGAGGCTCTGGGATGTCAATGACCCGGCTAGGAGACACCTGCCGTCCATCGCTGAGAAACCTGCTAGTTTAGTACTATAGAGAGACAGAGAAACATGGCTGAAATGTTGGTATGGTCAGTCAGTAGCTGGTGGTTACTTTTGGTTTACCAACTGGTACGGTGATTATGTAGAATGTTTTATTATATTTTCCATTTGTAAGAAACCTGCTAGTTTAGTATTATGGATAGAAAGGTGTATGGGCCTTATCTGGGACAAACCTGTCCAAATAAAAACAGTATTTATATAAGTGTAGTGTGGTACATTAGGATTGGGCAGTACTGGTCAAGTACATGATGTATAATTTGGGTAGTTTGCTATCTAGTAGTTTTATATTTTTTTTCAATCTCAGATAAACCTGCTCATCCACATCTTATCAGAGAAACCAGCTTTCTTCGTCATGTAGATAGACTGAGAGAAACATGGCTTTCATCTGTAGTTTCCTACTTCAGTAGAAGTAATATATTTTTGACAGATCAATAGCTGCTTTAGACTGGTGTGGGGATGATGTAGAATGGGTAGTTTGATATTTTGTACTTGAACGTTTTTTTTATAGTTTTACATTGTTTTACATTGAGGTATTTTGTTATTGTACACAATGTTGTATATATTTTAATACAAAGTCATTCGAATTGTTGTTTTTTTGTTTAATGTTATATTGGATAACTAAAAGATAGGAATTTGTTTTGTATGTTAAATGCTATATTTAAAATAAGATTTGATTACAGTATTTGGATAAAGATAGAAATAGTGAGAATACTTCATGTTAACTCAGTCCATCCTATGGCTTATCATTAAGAACCAGACAACTATGCCTAGTCAGAACAATTGCACTGAGAGATAAGTGGTGCATTGCAGTCACGCAGAAGATATTTGTAATGCTTCTCAGAGCACACAGCTCAAATTAAAAATCCACTCTACTGCAATATGGCAGGCCTCCTGCATCTAAATCCCCCAGAATCTGTGTCCCAAATGACAAATTATTCCCTATATAGTGCACTACTTTTGACCACAGGATCAAAAGTAGTGCACTAAATGAGTAGGGTGCCATTTGGCCTTGTGCCCAGGATCTATAGCGTACTTCCTTTTCTCATGCAGGAAGGAGCATTATTTATATGATCAGTCAGAGCCCTGGGTGGTAAAGGCCAGTCAGCTAGACCATACCTTTCATATTGCTCTGTGTCAGCTAGACTGTACAGTATGCTAGACTGCCTTCATCACTTTGCTGTGGGGATGGATATTCAGAAGGCTGAATGAAGAATGATGCAGCATTCAGGTGCTAGTTGGAACTTCTCAGTAATACATAAGGCCCTATTCAATCGAAACCGTAATGTGGGTTGGGTATCCTCAATGATAAGATAGAAATACATTACCACGGTTTAGTTAGTGGTATAAATATATCAACATGTGTCTAATACACAGGGTTGCACCATTCTGGTAACTTTCCCCAAATTCCCCGGTTTTAAGGAAATCCTGGTAGGAGCTTTCCAGGATTTCTTATTCCCTCCTAATTCCAGGTATTTCCAACCAGGATTTGTGGAAAACCGGGGAATTTTGGTGAAGACACTGGCATTTTGAAACCCTACTCATATGCCTACATAGCACACTATCGCTGATACTAAAGCTGATTGGGTTTTTCTTTTAACTACGCTGATCCTTGTATGTATTCTCATTTATATCGATTTAATATTTAGTAATATAGGCCTACCATATTTGAGTAACTGTTGTAGAGGAAAAGGTGGAAAATCTTGTATTTGTTTGCCTGGTTGACTATACATTTCCTCGTTCAACTTTGTTGAACGAGGGGGAGACAAAATAAGAAAACTAACAATCCATCAAAAAGAAACCATGTTGAAATGCACGGCACTCGTTAACTACCTTTGAAGTTCAGCAAACGGGCAACACGACATACAGAGGTTGTGTGAACGTGGATTCATCGCTGTTCTCTGAGTCGGACTGTCGGTGACTGGGTTAATATAGGGAAACTTCCGCAGCCTTCCATATCACAAACATCTACGGAGGAGCGAGCATGAGATCCGGGAGTACCGTACAGTAGGCGAGAGGAAAGAAAGACATCGAGTTGGAACGGGAGGAGGGAGTGGACGAAAAAACCATTCACACACTGGATTTGAGGTAAAGAACCCGACAGTATTTTCAGGAGCGTTTCTTATGAGGTTTTGGTTATTTTCTTATTTTCCATGTTGTACAGCAATGAGATGTTGGCCATATGGAAGCCCGGAGATGCATCCCTTTCATGATTGTCAAACTCAAAAGTTATGGGTGTTTTTAATATTTTTTCGCAAAAGGCTACAATCAGTTTAGACTTGGACCGCTCGTGTGGTTTTGGGACAGCTGTTGCCTTTATGTAAACAATCTTTCAGCAAGTGCCTACAACCAGTATTCTCATTATGTTGTATGCTTTAGGCCTACTATATCAAAGTAGAGTAGACTAGGCATATTTGTACAGATCTATTACCGTCAACTAAATAAATTGATAAAATAACGATAGCTATTGGCCAACTTGAATTGGGAATTTATTGCCTTACTGTTGACTTTTTGAGCAGGCAGTTCAACGGTTTACATTTGTATATTATATTATATATTATATTGTAATGAATGCGTCCCAAATGGCACTCCCTAGTGCACAACTTGAAATAGGGTGCCATTCGGGATAAACACTTGGAACAGGGTGCCATTCCGCAGCCATAAATTGTTTGGGTCATCATATCCGGTTGGGAGGAATTAAAAGCGTCCCACCCATCACCTCAAACAAGTGACCTCCTTTACCGTTTCCATCCACATAAACAAACAAACAAACAAACACACCCCAGCTATGTGGTTCTGATCAGAAGTAGTGCACTCTAGACTAGGGAAAGTAGTATTTTTAGATATGCCCACTATGTACAGTGAGTGGAATGTTGCATCATGTCCTGATTCCTTCCTGCCTTCTACCACCACTGTGACTCAAGTCCCTCTGGGTCACGTCACGTACACCTTGTCACATAGAACAATGATTCCAGCCTCAGGTTGGAACATACTGAAATATACTTGTAATGTTCCCAACTGTTACTAGTGGAATATGTCATTTTTACTTAATATACCTCCATTTTAAAGGGAAATGTGTAATATCTTTACTTTTGACAGTCCCTTTTTGAAGGAGGGGAATATACCTGTGTGGTTTTATGATTGATAAAAAGGCCTAGATTGAAATTGAATGCGTTGATATGGGTCAATTCTCCCAATAAAAGCCACAAACATAGATCCCAACATGAATGCAGTCAGAATTGAGTTCTAAGTGCTATTTTGGCAACAGTAACATGCACTGGTTTCTTCTAGTCGTGTTACTGTATTCAGTGTGTGTGTCTGTCGGGTCTCTGTAATGCTTAGTTTTTATGGCCCTGGATGGTTTGTGCTGAGCTGGTTGCCAAGGAAACGGTCTTAATCAGGCAAAGAGCACTGCTCCGCGTCCCTCATATGCTCCAGGCCAGGAGAGAGAGAGAGAGAGATAGAGAGAGAGAGACTGAGAAGAGCTGGAGAGAGAAGAAGTGGACATTCTGGGGTCATTTCCATGTAAAAGGACCCATGAGCATCAACATGTGAAGTTTATAGGAGCATGTCAAATTGGGTTGCGAATCCGTCTATATTTTTGAGAAGTTGAGGCATATACACGGCCGTGAGGACACCGAGGTCCGGATCTTTATGTGAAATGTTTTTTGGACTTCAGTCGGCGTCTTTACTTACTGTTGAGAGTTAGAATAATATAATACAAAAAGTGCAATTTCCAAACTTGGTTGCTGCAGATTTCATTTTTCCCCTCACTGACAGTCACTCAATTAACTCATGTTTGTAGAACAAAATGTAGATTGGTAAATTAGTCTAGTTAGTCTAGCCAGCTATCTAAACTTGTCGTAATCATGGCCGAACTACCGACCGTGTTACGTGCCCCGGGCTCCTGACCCCCAGGGGGCAACCATTGATTTTGTTAGTCACTTTCACTGCTTTCATATTAACCTTGCATAAGTCATGGCACAAAATGTAATGGTGGAATTGCAGACAATTTGCTTTAAAACAGTGACAATGTATCTCTACCCCATTGCAAAAATGTTTTGAATTGCAGGAAATGTTCTGTAAAACTACACACAAAGATGGTTCTGTAAAGCAAACATATTTGTTTACCTTTTGTTTACAAAATACTTCTTCTGCTAACAGATCCCTCAGTATGTAATAAATGATGTTTTTTTAATTCTGGTGCTGAGTTAATGTGTAGCAGCTAATAGGCTGTGTTTGTAGATCGAATGCGGTGAAGAAAGCTACATTGAAGTACGACAATGTGCCTCAGGATCTCGTCACAGTATCTCTGTGCATTCAAATTGCCATCAATAAAATGCAATTGTGTTCCTTGTCCGTAGCTTATTCCTGTCCGTATCATAATGGGCGGCAGGTAGCCTAGTGGTTAGAGCATTGGACTAGTAACCGAAAGGTTGCAAGATCGAATCCCCAAGCTGACAAGGTAAAAATCTGTCGTCCTGCCCCTGAACAAGACCGTTAACCCACTGTTCCTAGGCCGTCATTGAAGTAAGAATTTGTTCTTAACTGACTTGCTTGGTAAAATAAAATGGCACTCTGTTTACAACGTTGAGATCAGCAAACTGCTCGCCCACACAACGTCATACATGTGGTTTGCGGTTGTAAGGCCGGTTGGATGTACTGACAAATTCTCAGAGTACGTTGGAGGTGGCTTAATGGTAGAGAAATTAACATTCAATTCTCTGGCAACACATCTGGTGGATATTCCTGCAGTCAGCATGCCAATTGCACGCGCCCTCAACTTGAGACATCTGTGGCATTGTGTTGTGACACCACTGCACATTTTAGTGACCTTTTTATTGTCCCCAGCACAAGGTGCACCTGTGTAATGATCATGCTGTTTTAATCAGCTTTTTGATATGCCACAGCTGTCAGGTGGATGGATTATCTTGGCAAAGGAGACATGCTCACGAACAGGGATGTAAACATATTTGTGCACTACATTTGAGAGAAATAAGCTTTTCGTGTGTTTGAACAATTTTCTTGGATCATTTATTTCAGGGACCAACACTACATTTTGCGTTTAGATTTTTGTTCAGTGTATATTTAGTGAACTCTAAGTTTAAGAAACATTTCCCTTTGCCTTAATTCTGTTAACAAAAACCCACATATCTTTAAGCTATTTTCTAATGTCTCTCCCTCATTAGGAGGGAGGATAATGAATGTTCACAAAAGTAACAAGTGAAGGTATAGCCATCAATTAGTATTTTTACTGATAGCAATTTTGTTTGTGAAACTCAATTCCATTACCAAATCTGGAATTGGCTACAATGGGGGAAATCATAGTATTCACAAACTACAGTTGGGTTCACAAGTTTGCACAGCAGAGGACAGTAAAAAAAAGTAGAGTTTGGTACAGTGAAGAAATAGAGTAGATCAGACTAGAGTTGAGTACACTAATGTGCTGTACTTTACTCTTCTGCTGAACTCTACTCTACTGGTCTGCTGTGCTTTACTTTGATGTCCAAACTTGTGAAACATAGGCGTCTGTGATTGGTTCTGATTTGGTCCGGACCAATCAAATTTGCTGCTGTTTGGGGACAGAGCCCATTAAAATAATAGCCAGTGTGTAGAATAATACCCAAGGAGGATATTTCATATTTATACCTAAGATACATCACCATGAAGAGAATGACGTTCATATCCATGATTATCCATTTCTGTGTAGTACATATCAGAGACCCATGATGAAATTCTGTTACCGGGTGTAAGTAGACTCCACTTTCTGTAGTTCAATAACCAAAATATATATATTTCTCAAGTCAATGTGTCATGTTATCGGTGACACGCCATTCTTTCTGCAGACATTGTTGAATATTTATATAGAGCAGATGTTTTTTAGAAAACGTGGACACACTATTCTGTTACCACACTTTGCATCTGCACAGTTCTTCCAGTGAATGTGTTTTTGTCTTCTATTATTAAAAGTAGTCCTTGTGCATAGAGTTGTATGGTTTGTTAAACTTTGAGATCAATGGTTTTTGTTTGGCATATATTTTACTGTGGAATTACCCTTGGCTTTTTATTCATACTGCAGGACAGGACTATAGCGACCGGGGGGGAGGACGACAGGATTCTCTGGCTTTCATTCACGATGCAGGAAAATAGAGAGGGCTAGCGAGAGTTATGGAGGGAACCTGCTGACTCACAACATTGTCATAAATTCACCCTGATCATCACATAGTCCGGTCCAATGACTGATCAAATATTGAATAGGTTTATAAAGTACAGTTGATGTCAGAAGTTTACATACACCTTACCCAAATGCATTTAAACTAAGTTTTTAATAATTCCTGACATTTAATCCTAGTAGAAATTATGCTTTAGGTCAGTTAGCCTCGCCACTTTATTTTAAGAATGTGAAACGTCAGAATAATAGGAGAGTGATTTATTTCAGCTTTTATTTCTTTCATCACATTCCCAGTGGGTCAGAAGTTGACATACACTCAATTAGTATTTGGTGGCATTGCCTTTAAATTATTTAACTTGGGTCAAATGTTTCGGGTAGCATTCCACAAGCTTCCCACAATAAGTTGGGTTAATTTTGGCCAATTCCTCCTGATAGAGCTGGTGTAACGGAGTCAGGTTTGTAGGCCTCCTTGCTCGCACACACTTTTTCAGTTCTGCCCACAAATGTTCTATAGGATTGAGGTCAGGGCTTTGTGATGGCCACTCCAATAACTTGACTTTGTTGTCCTTAAGCCATTTTGCCACAACTTTGGAAGTATGCTTGGGGTCATTGTCTATTTGGAAGACCCATTTGTGACCAAGCTTTAACTTCCTGACTGATGTCTTGAGATGTTGCTTCAATATATCTACATGACTGTCTTTCCTCATTATGCCATCTATTTTATGAAGTGCACCAGTCCCTCCTGCAGCAAAGCACCCCCACAACATGATGCGGCCACCCCGTGCTTCACGATTGGGATGGTGTTCTTCAGGTTGCAAGTCTCCCCCTTTTTCCTCCAAACATAATGATGGTCATTCTGGCCAAACAGTTCTATTTTTGTTTTATCAGACCAGAGGACATTTCTCCAAAAAGTACAATCTATGTCCCCATAGTCTGGCTTTTTATGGCGGTTTTGGAGCAGTGGCTTTTTCCTTGCTGAGTGGCCTTTCAGGTTATGTCGATATAGGACTCGATTTACTCGATTTACTTTGCATATAGATACTTTTGTACGTGTTTCCTCCAGCATCTTCACAACTTTTCGCACCAAAGGACGTTCATCTCTAGGAGACAGAATGCATCTCCTTCCTGAGCGGCCTGACGGCTGCGTGGTCCCATGGTGTTTATACTTGCGTACCATTGTTTGTACAGATGAATGTGGTACCTTCAAGCATTTGGAAATTGCTCCCAAGGATGACCCAGACTTGTGGAGGCCTACAATTTTTTTTCTGAGGTGTTGGCTGATTTCTCTTGATTTTCCCATGATGTCAAGCAAAGAGACACTGAGTTTGAAGGTAGGCCTTGAAATTAGAGGTCGACCAATTAATCGGGATGGCCGATTAATTAGGGCCAATTTCAAGTTTTCATAACAATCGGAAATCAGCATTTTTGGGCGCCGATTTAAATGTTGTATATATATATATATATATATTATACCTTTTTTATTTAACTAGGCAAGTCAGTTAAGAACCTTGCTCTGCATGGGTAACGCTGGTTCGAGGGTGGCTGTTGTCGTTGTGTTCCTGGTTCGAGCCCAGGGAGGAGCGAGGAGATAAAGTGCCTATAAGAACATCCCAATAGTCAAAGGTTAATGAAATACAAATGGTATAGAGGGAAATAGTCCTATAATAACTACTACCTAAAACTTCTTACCTGGGAATATTGAAGACTCATATTAAAAGGAACCACCAGCTTTCATATGTTTTCATGTTCTGAGCAAGGAACTGAAACGTTAGCTTTCTTACATAGCACATATTGCACTTTTACTTTCTTCTCGAACACTGTTTTTGCATTATTTAAATCAAATTGAACATGTTTCATTATTTACTTGAGGCTAATTTGATTGTATTGATGTATTATATGAAGTTAAAATAAGTGTTCATTCTGTATTGTTGTAATTGTCATTATTACAAATAAATTAATAAAGAATTGTCTGACTAATCGGTATCAGCTTTTTTGGTCCTCCAATAATCTGTATCGGCGTTGAAAAATCATAATCGGTCGACCTCTACTTGAAATGCATCCACAGGTACACCCCCAATTGACTCAAATTATGTCAATTAGCCTGTTAGAAGCTTCTAAAGCCTTGACATAAACAGCTTGGAATATTCCAGAAAATTAAAGGCACAGTCAACTTAGTGTATGTAAACTTCTGACCCACTGGAATTGTGATACAGTGAATTATAAATGAAATAATCTGTCTATAAACAATTGTTGGGAAAATTGCTTGTCATGCACAAAGTAGATGTCCTAATCGACTTGCCAAAACTATAGTTTGTTAACAAGAAATTTGTGGAGTGGTTGAAAAACAAGTTTTAATGACTCCAACCTAAGTGTATGTAAACTTCTGTCTTTAACTGTATGTGGGTGGGGTGAGGCCTAAACAATATGACCATTTGAAATTGCACAACTCAATTGGCCTCTAGGCCACCATAATCATAACGTTCTTTAACTGGTTGTTCGTTACAGGACCGTTTCCGTGGAGTTAAACGTTATAACAGTGTGTGTCGTACTGAACGCACCCCTGGTCAAGGAGTTGCACTGCTTCAACTGTTTCCTCCTCTCCGCTCCTAGATGGCGCTGGCGAGTGACCCCGGTGCCGGCCAGCAGCAGACCCAGGCCCAGAAGGATGCCGCGGACCAGAAC
Organism: Oncorhynchus keta; assembly: GCF_023373465.1. NCBI lineage: Eukaryota > Metazoa > Chordata > Actinopteri > Salmoniformes > Salmonidae > Oncorhynchus > Oncorhynchus keta. Next base: position 73,603,800 of record NC_068430.1, read on the forward strand.
TTTGACTACATGTTCAAGCTGCTGATCATCGGCAACAGCAGCGTGGGGAAGACCAGCTTACTCTTCCGCTACGCTGATGACTCCTTTACCTCTGCCTTCGTCTCCACCGTGGGCATCGACTTCAAGGTTAAGACGGTCTACCGCAACGAGAAGAGGGTCAAGCTACAGATCTGGGTAAGATGGGGTTAGCCGTTAGCCGACGCCAATGGCGACAGCTAGTCTTACTGGAAAAAGACAATACTTTACAAAATATATACATTTAAAAACATGAACATGTAGTGTGTGTGTGCATCTATCAGTTCCACAGACATGTCATTATATACACACAACCACACAACCACACAACCAGTAGTAGCACTTGTCAGTACGTATGCACAACCAGTAGTAGCACTTGTCAGTACGTATGCACAACCAGTAGGGCACATGTCAGTACGTACGCACAACCAGTAGGGCACATGTCAGTACGTACGCACAACCAGTAGGGCACATGTCAGTACGTACGCACAACCAGTAGGGCACATGTCAGTACGTACGCACAACCAGTAGGGCACATGTCAGTACGTACGCACAACCAGTAGGGCACATGTCAGTACGTACGCACAACCAGTAGGGCACATGTCAGTACGTACGCACAACCAGTAGGGCACATGTCAGTACGTACGCACAACCAGTAGGGCACATGTCAGTACGTACGCACAACCAGTAGGGCACATGTCAGTACGTACGCACAACCAGTAGGGCACATGTCAGTACGTACGCACAACCAGTAGGGCACATGTCAGTACGTACGCACAACCAGTAGGGCACATGTCAGTACGTACGCACAACCAGTGGGGCACATGTCAGTACGTACGCACAACCAGTAGGGCACATGTCAGTACGTACGCACAACCAGTAGGGCACATGTCAGTACGTACGCACAACCAGTGGGGCACATGTCAGTACGTACGCACAACCAGTAGGGCACATGTCAGTACGTACGCACAACCAGTGGGGCACATGTCAGTACGTACGCACAACCAGTAGGGCACATGTCAGTACGTACGCACAACCAGTAGGGCACATGGGGGAGAGGCGGTTTTGTTTTTTGAAACCAGGCTTGCTGTTCATTTGCGCTATATGAGAGAGGAGTTCCATGCACTCTTGGCTCTGTATAATACTGTATGTTTTCTTGAATTTATTCTGGACCTTGGGACTGTGAAAAGACCCCTGGTGGCATGTCTGCTGGGGTAAGTGTGTGTGTGTCGGTGTTGTGTGTAAGCTGACTAGGCAAACTATTTGGAATTTCCAACACATTCATTGTTCTTATAAAAACACTAAATGATGCAGTCAGTCTCTCCTCAACTCTTAGCCAAGAGAGACTGGCTGTATCGTATTTCTATTAGCCCTCTGACTACAATGACAAGCAAGACGTACCGCTCTGTTCTGAGCCAGCTGCAGTTTAACTAGGTCTTTCTTTGCAGCACTCGACCACATGACTGGACAATAATCCACATAAGATAAAACTAGAGACTGCAGGACTTCAAATCAAATTTTATTTGTCACATACACATGGTTAGCAGATGTTAATGTGAGTGTAGCGAAATGCTTGTGCTTCTAGTTCCGACAATGCAGTAATAACCAACAAGTAATCTAGCTAACAATTCCAAAACTACTACCTTATAGACACAAGTGTAAGGGGATAAAGAATATGTACATAAAGATATAGGAATGAGTGATGGTACAGAGCGGCATTGGCAAGATACAGTAGATGGTATTGAGTGCAGTATATACATATGAAATGAGTATGTAAACAAAGTGGCATAGTTAAAGTGGCTAGTGATACATGTATACACGTTGAGTTTGAGGTTATTTTTGAGGTTATTTTCCTGACACCACACTCCGAGGGCCCTCACCTCCTCCCTGTAGGCCGTCTCGTCGTTGTTGGTAATCAAGCCTACCACTGTTGTGTCATCCGCAAACTTGATGATTGAGTTGGAGGCGTGCGTGGCCACGCAGTCGTGGGTGAACAGGGAGTACAGGAGAGAGCTCAGAACGCACCCTTGTGGGGCCCCAGTGTTGAGGATCAGTGGGGTGGAGATGTTGTTGCCTACCCCACACTCCACCCTTGCTTTGTGGAGTGTGGTGTCAAAAAAGCATAGTGTCTCTTCATTACTGACAGACCTCCCCATCTTTACTACCATTGAATCTAGATGTTTTGACCATGACAGTTTACAATCTAAGGTAGCGCCAAGTAATTTTGTCTCTTCAACTTGTTCAACAGCCACACCATGCATTGCCAGATTCAGCTGAGGTCTAGGACTTAGGGAAGGATTTGTACCAAATACGATGCTCTTAGTTTTAGAGATGTTCAGGACCAGTTTATTACTGGCTATCCATTCCAAAACCGACTGCCACTCTATAAGGCTTTCTGTGACTCTATTAGCTGTGGTTGCTGACATGTACAGTGAGGGGGAAAAAGTATTTGATCCATTTTGTGTTTCTTCCATTTGCCAATAATCGCACCAACTGTTGTCACCTTCTCACCAAGCTGCTTGGCGATGGTCTTGTAGCCCATTCCAGCCTTGTGTAGGTCTACAATCTTGTCCCTGACATCCTTGGAGAGCTCATTAGTCATGGCCATGGTTGAGAGTTTGGAATCTGATTGATTGCTTCTGTGGACAGGTGTCTTTTATACAAGTAACAAGATGAGATTAGGAGCACTCCCTTTAAGAGTGTCAAACTTGAGGGGGTGTCAAACTTGAGGGAGGGTGTGTGTGTGCAGATCCTTGTTCACATTCTTGCTTGTTAATGGGCCTTTTTTCCTGCTATGTTCGCCTGGCTTGTTTTACCAGACAACTCAGAACAAGGGAGGAAGGAGAGGAAGTTTTTGCTAATAACAACATTCATTCTCAGATTATACTTTTTTTACCCTTAAGTTCCAGCAGGCTGCTCTCTTTGATGGTATGCTGAGTGAGAAGGATGTTTGTCCACTGAAATAACAGCTACACAGATCAGAGGGGCCCACAGTTGCATGAAACATGGTGCCTGTTTACTGTATTATGTACAAGTATCTGAAATGGCACCCTATTCCCTCATTCACTACTTTTGACCAGGGCCCATGTAGTGCCCTATATGGGGAATAGGGTGCCATTTTGGACGCAGACGTTAACCACACTTGACGTTGAACATCATCCCTGGACGTCCACTTCATAAAAGATGCAGAAGGCTGTGCTGCTGTCTCTGCTTTCTAATATGCTCACAGTGCAATCTGACACCCAGTACATTTGGGTCATTTAGCAGACTCTTATCCAGAGCGACTTGCAGGAGGAACTAGGGATAAGTACATGTTTCACCGAGTCAGCTCAGGGATTCGAACCAGCAAGCTTTCGGTTACTGGCCCAACGTTCTTGACTGCTAGGCTACTTGCCGCCCTATACATGCCTATTACCGTCTGTCGGATAGGATTCTCACAAGAAGAAGATTAGTTCTGCGTCCCAAATGGCACCCTGTTACCTATATAGTGGACTACTTTTGACAAAGAAGTGCACTATGTAGGTATAGGGAAAAGGGCTGCCGAGACGATTCTCTCACAGTAGCTCACCACTACACTAAACTACTGGTCATATCTTTATGACTGCTGATATGTTGCTTTCTAGATAAACCATCCACATTAGCTTAGTTGTAATATTGATTATTCGTTGAGGTGTTATTGCTAGTGGCCTGACCAGGAACAACTTCCAGGTCCTAGTTACACCTACTATAACTAGGGCCCAGGGTTTTTCCTGCTCACGATGGAATAACTCCTTGCCCTATAGTTGTGGGTTCTGTTAGTCAGACCGGGTTTACAGTATTCTGCAGTGGTGCCATTGTATCCTGGTGTACATAGAGGGTGTGGAAACATGAGGGCTGTCTTGACATGGCTTTCCCTCCGCTCTGCTGTGCTTATGGGTTAATCATTGTCTTATTTCCTTGTGCTGAGTAGGCTACAGTTAACCAGTTAACCCCTAATACTCCCCCACTACTCACATAAGGTATGGCACCATTGTGTCTGTATGATGGATGGCCCTCATGGCTTTTGCTGGGCTGGGGCAATGTGAACCCCCATAGAAATACCTGAAATGGTGTCCCTGTTTTCAAGTCAATGAGGTTATGATGTGTGATTTTTAATTCCTTAAGTGATTCTATTTCCATCTGGAAGGTGCTTCTCCATCGCTGCAGGGCTTACGGCGTGTGGGCCGCAGGGCTTACGGCGTGTGGGCCGCAGGGCTTACGGCGTGTGGGCCGCAGGGCTTACGGCGTGTGGGCCGCAGGGCTTACGGCGTGTGGGCCGCAGGGCTTACGGCGTGTGGGCCGCAGGGCTTACGGCGTGCGGGCCGCAGGGCCGGCGGCGTGTGGGCTGACAGTGTTTCTGTATACTAGGTGAACCATGGCGGCTACGCAGCTGTCTGTTGCTACAGTAAGACCAGGACTATTGTGTTTTGAAACTGGAGGCGTCCATTTAAGCTGTGCTGTGTGTATTTATTTAAGTGGAGGGATAGACGACACGGTACTGACTCTTTAAAACAACCGTGTGTGTGTGTGTGTGTGTGTGTGTGTGTGTGTGTGTGTGTGACAGGACACGGCAGGCCAGGAGCGGTACAGGACCATCACCACAGCCTACTACAGAGGAGCCATGGGCTTCCTGCTCATGTATGACATCACCAACCAGGACTCCTTCTACGCTGTGCAGGACTGGTGGGTCAGATCCCCTTCTGGGATCAATAAAGTTTATTCAATTTGACACAGACATTCACACTAACTCACAGACATTCACACTGTGTGTGTGTGCACAGGACTTGTGGGTACAGTACTCCCATGGGGCTCTGCTTTCTCCCTTACCTGTTGTTGGAAAATCATGTTAAGTCATGAAACAGCTGGAATGCAAGGGTTTTCCAACACTATTTACCTCTGATGTTATATACAGTATGAAAGTCGTATATTGATTGTCGTTGTCCGGTCTCCAGGGCGACCCAGATCAAGACGTACTCGTGGGACAACGCCCAGGTGATCCTGGTGGGGAACAAGGCTGACCTGGAGGACGACAGGCTGGTACCAGCGGAGGACGGACAGAGACTGGCTGATGAACTGGGTAGGAGAGAACACACACACTGTCTGCCTCTCTCGCTTGGTCTCTCTGAGGATGGACAGAGACTGGCTGACAAGCAGGGTGGCAGAGATGCACACACACACACACACACACACACACACACACACACACACACACACACACACACACACACACACACATATGAGTGTATATACTCATCTGTCTCCTGTCTCTCAACCTTAAAAGACAGACTAACATTGGTATATAGACAGTACACACCCAGAAAATAAACAAATACTGTATATGAATACTTCAACATATACACTCACAGAGAATACAAAACAAGTAAGTCTTTTGCTGTGCTTATTACTTCTAGTAATCATTTGTTTCCCTGATCTCCTCCCTCTTTCTCCAGGGTTCCAGTTCTTCGAGGCCAGTGCCAAAGACAACATTAACGTGAAGCAGGTGTTCGAGCGTCTCGTCGACGTCATCTGCGAGAAGATGAGCGAGAGCGTGAATGGGGAGCCCAGCCCATTGGCCAATCACAAGGGCCCCAGCCTGCAGGACACGCCCCCAGACAAGGGTGGCTGCTCCTGCTGATAACGCCTTAAACATACATACCATATACATGCTCGTACACACACACACTGAAAAAATTAAATACACAACCACTCCCACACACGCTCATTGACTTGCCAGAAAACTAGCGTTGTGAATGTACTTTTGGTTTTGTATAACATTGTTGCTACTATCCCTATTACCGACTGGTTCCCCAGTCTCTTGCACTCACTTTGCTTCTAACAACAGATTTCACATCAGTCCTCTTGTTTAGAATGAGCTGATGGAATGTATTTTGCTATAGGATAAGCTTCTCGGAGTAGTGTGAAGTTTCCCCTAGACGCTGATCTTGCCTCAGTTTTACATTTCCCCCACTAATGGTTAGGATTGGGGAGGGTAAGCTGATCCTAGATCTGTACCTAGGGGAGACTTCATCTGGGAACCTTCCCACAACCCAAGCCTAGCCTGAGAAACGTTGTTCAGTGCTGTAGTTCAGATATGTTTGATTGTGTCTTGATCATACTGCCCCCGTGTGGATATTGAATGTTACTGCAGCAATAATGGAAGCACCCACTAATTGTGTCAATAGCTCAGGTGGGTCTGCCTAACGTCAATGACAATGTAGGGCCCTGAGTTTCTCCTGGCTGCGTGGTGGAAAAACTCTATACTAAGGGAGCCCTATACTAAGGGAGCGTCTAGAGGGTTGGCTTATGAGGCTATTTCTTAGGAATGTTCATCTGTAGGCTATACACTGTAAAACCAAAATGTCAGGTCAACTATGACCAACCAACTTGCCAAAGTTTCTTGACTCAACTAGATGTTGGGGGTCAATTCAATTTCAATGCAGTCAATTCAGGAACTGAACTTCCATGTTTATTCTCAAGGAGTAGTGGTGAGGAGAATTTAGAATTTCAGGTTACTCCCTGCATTGGCTGAATTGAAAAGGAATTGACCCCCAACCGTGCTGGACCTTCCTGGCCTGCACTGTCCCACTAACTACTGGAACTGAATGAGCTATTAGATTCTACATCCGACATTGAATGGAAAAACGACTTACTATATTTGTGTCTGGTTTGGTTGTGTTTTATAGGTTCATGTCTTAGTGCTCAGGTCAAATGTAAAAGTCATAGCATGATTTCGATTGATTGAGTTCAGTCAATGACTGTCTGCTCAATCTCCTCGAATGAACGAAATAAAACATTTAATGTCAGGAGTATCTCTCCTTCTTTCATCCCAAAATATCTTCATTTGCCTACAATCAATTACAGTAACTGTTTAGTAACATGTTGTGACTTCCTCATTCAATGGTTGTCGTAGATACGGCTTCTAATTACTGTATACTGTAAGGTGAATGCTATGAACTCCCATGTCAGTCAACGTGTATGAATACAGTTTACTTGTTTCTGTTGTTTGTGGTCATTTGACATAGACCTAGTAGGTCTGTCTACCTTAGACATAATTTAAATGTTTCTAATCTAAAGATGTTCCATTCATAAAAGGGGTAAGACTAGAGTTGAGGGATAGGTTTGGTTATTTCCCAAATGGCATCCTATTCCATATAGGCCCTGGTCAAAAGTAGTGCACCACATAGGGAATAGGGTGCCATTTGGGTTGTTGGCAGTTATTTTTTTATACAGCAGTGCATATTGGACTTAGCGACAGGTCATAACACTTGGCTGAGTGACGTCAGTGTGTGCAGGTTATGACAAAACGTTTTCCTGGTCTATAAATAAATGATGAGCCATGCAGTGAACATTGAGGGAGTGCAATACCATACCTTTGAATGAAAGGGAGTTTGAAATACTTTGTCTTCTTGAGGTTAAATAGATCCTGAAGAGCAATGTGACAAGTTCAGCATACAGTGTATTTGGAAAGTATTCAGACCCCTTGACTTTTTCCACGTTTTGGTACATTAGACTTATAAAATAGTTTTTTTTCCTTCATCAATCTACACGCTACCCCACAATGATAAAGCATAAATAGGTTTAGACATTTTTGCAAATGTATTAAAAGGAACTGAAAATAATATTTACATAAGTACTCAGACCCTTTCCTCAGTACTTTGAAGCACCTTTGGCAGCGAATACAGCCTCAAGTGTTCTTGTGTATGGTGCTACAAGCTTTTCACACCTGTATTTGGGGAGTTTCTCCCATTCTTCTCTGCAGATCCTCAAGCTCTGTCAGGTTGAATGGGGAGTGTTGCTGCATATGATGGAGGTGCTGCATTTTTAGGTATTTTGATATTTTTTCACCTTCATTTAACTAGGCAAGTCAGCTAAGTACACATTCTTATTTACAATGATGGCCAAACCCTCCCCTAACCCGGACGACGCTGGGCCAATTGTGCACCACCCTATGGGACTCCAGATCACGGCCGGTTGTGATACAGACCGGGATCAAACCAGGGTCTGTAGTGACACCTCTAGCACTGAAATGCAGTGCCTTAGACCACTGTGGTAAGTCAATCCAGAGATGTTGGTTCAGGCTCTGGCTGACATCTACGGACAATTCCTTCGACATCATGGTTTGGTTTTGCTCTGACATGAACTGTCAGCTGTGGGACCTTATATAGACAGGTGTGTGCCTTTCCAAATCATGTCCAATCAATTGAATTAACCACAGTTGAACTCCAATCAAGTTGTAGAAACATCTCAAGGATGATCAATGGAAATCGGATGCACCTGAGCTCAAGAGTCTCATAGCAAAGATGCTGAATACCTATGTAAACAAGGTATTTTTTAATTTTTTATTTGCAAGCATTTATAAAAACCTGTTTTCGCTTTGTCATTATGGGGTATTGTGTGTATATTGAGGGAATTGTTTTATTGAATCCATTTTAGAACAAGGCTGTAACGTCACAACATTTTGAAAAAGTAAATGGGTCTGAATACTTTCCGAATGCACTGTATAGTTGTTTTCACCCTATAGAGTGTGTGTGTGTTTTCACCCTATAGAGAGTGTGTGTGTGTTTTCACCTTCTAGAGTGTGTGTGTGTTTTCACCTTCTAGAGTGTGTGTGTGTGTTTTCACCCTCTAGAGTGTGTGTGTGTTTTCACCCTAGAGAGTGTGTGTGTTTTCACCCTCGAGAGTGTGTGTGTGTGTTTTCACCCTCTAGAGTGTGTGTGTGTTTTCACCCTCTAGAGTGTGTGTGTGTTTTCACCCTATAGAGAGTGTGTGTGTGTTTTCACCTTCTAGAGTGTGTGTGTGTTTTCACCTTCTAGATTGTGTGTGTGTGTGTGTTTTCACCCTCTAGTGTGTGTGTGTGTTTTCACCCTCTAGAGTGTGTGTGTGTTTTCACCCTTGAGAGTGTGTGTGTTTTCACCCTCGAGTGTGTCTGTGTGTGTTTTCACCCTCTAGAGTGTGTGTGTGTTTTCACGCTCTAGAGTGTGTGTGTGTTTTCACCCTATAGAGTGTGTGTGTGTTTTCACGCTCTAGAGTGTGTGTGTGTTTTCACCCTATAGAGTGTGTGTGTGTGTGTGTTTTCACCTCCGTCATAAAGTTCCCTCTAGTAGGACTTTAGCCACCAGGAAGTTGTCCTACACTAAAAACCAATCAGTGGTGCGTTGGTCACTTACTCCCTCCCCTCGTGTGTGTTTGTGAGACCTGTGGGGGTGGGTGAGGATAAAGGGCCAGATAGAGACGAACACTCCTCTCAAACATCAACAGTCATCACCTCAGCACAGGTAAGAGACTTAATTATTCTACTCCATTTAAAATAATCCACAATACACAAACTTGAATGATATAATCATATTTGTCTGATGTGCTACATAAAAACCCCATGAAAACCAGTACTATCTTCAGTAAATAAACTAATACTCAATGTAATACATTTTGTGACATAGGTCACATTTGCATCTAATTTGCAACAGAAAGTCAGATCATATACATCCAGAGAAATTGTTCTATTTAACTGATACATTGTATAAAAAAAATATTTATTTTTTTGTCTGTAAGAAGGGAGATTATTTTTGGGATTAATAAATGACTTATTAACATGAACCAGGTTACTGTTGTTTGAACCTCCCTGTATCTAAGGGGAGAACTTTGCCCAATGGATGAAAGACTGGTTCACATTAAAGTTCTAACAGTCATGAGATCAAATGGCATCTTATTAATGACGTGGTAATATTTTGATGGTCCTGCTGCATTCTCATACACTAGTCATGTAACGAGAAGGAAACTGAGACTCCTGGGATGGTGTTGTTGATAAGTCACATTTAGGGCCAGTTTCATGGACACATGCTATTTAGTCCAGGACTAGAAGTAAATCCTCGTCCGGGAAACTCACCTTTACCTTTGTTTTATGAACATGCAGTCCGGTAACATTCTGCCTCTCAGTCTTGGTATTTCCTGGTCACGGGGACGTTTATGGCCCTGTAGGTACCAGGTTATAGTTGTCAACGTACACTAAAGACTGACGCATGAACAGCAATAAGGAACAAACCTGGTCATTGTGGCAATTAAAAGTAGGCTTGGTCTCATCCAGTGACACTTCTCCAGTTCACAGGAAGCCAGCGAGCTGCTAGAGAAGAGGGTATAAACTCATACAGGATTGACATAACAATTCAAAACGATATGTCTGGTTGTGTTGTGGAGTCTTTGCTATGATAATAAAGTATAATAGGCTACACTAGACAACTCTGGCCAAAACAACTAGGCTTGGACTCATCCAGTGACACTTTTCCAATTCCCACAAAAGCCAACAAGCTACTGAAGAAACAGACCATAAAGATATTATGGGTCTGTGTATCCCATGGAGGTGTTTTCTATGCTACTGAACGTCAGTGACTGCCAGGAAGATTCTGATAAGACTCCTTGACTGTTCCAATTTGTAAGTCGCTCTGGATAAGAGCGTCTGCTAAATGACTTAAATGTAAATGTATGTTCCAATAATACCAACGCCTGTAAAATACCTCTAGTAATAAAACATCCACTCTGAGCGTGTCCCAAATGACCCCTTATTCCATATCTTCTGCACTACTTTTGCCCAGGACCCATTAATTAACAGTTATCTGCCAAGTAGCTTTGACTTCAAGTAAAAGAGATGGACTGGTACTGTTTTGCAAGGTGTGAAATCCGTATTACCAGTCTAAGGGTTTTTGAGGGGTGTTGGACTAACAATTGAAATGAGGAAGCAAGCGATATTGTGATTGGTATGTCTTAGAATTTGGCTGGTAAACAACACAGCTTTACAAAATGGAAATGTTGGTTCGGTGGTTGTCTTGTCTGATTGTTCATTTCAACTCCAAACCCCAGTTCATTTCTACATGAAAACAAATAAAATGCTAAATTTAGAGAGCATTTCTTTCGCCCCATAACCGTCTCCTTCTCCCTAGTTAATGTGTAACTAAAATGGTGGCTATGTCATTGTAACATGACTCAAACAAGCCTGGTATAAAATCTTGTAACCAGACAGGTTGGCTGTCTAGTTTACAACTCCACAGCTTTATGTACACACACACACACACACTGGCCTGAAACTGTAACTGACTGAATATTCTGCATGTCCAAGTCCATCTCCTAAACTCACTGTTGAAGTTTCGTTTTGTTTTTCAGGAGAAAGAAACAACAGACGGCAAAGATGTGTTGCTCCGGGTTTCTCAAGATTATGATGTTCATCTTCAATGGAGCCATCTTTGTAAGATTCAACTTGTATTCAGCTAACATTCAATTATTCCATCAGAATACTACCACCAAAACAGTCTATAGAAGGCTTCTGTTTTTAGCATAATATGCTATTAAATTCACTAAGGTTTTATAGTACTGAAAGGAGTTTGATGGCTTTGAATTAAGTTGTCATTTCCCCTGTCCTCTTTAGCACTCTGGAATTGTAGATGTTCACATAACCGCCATTTTGAACCCAAGTCTCCTGACCTGTTAGGGTCAATGAACCCTTAGATATTTTCAAGGTCATTCAGAGAGCGAACAGGATAAGAAAGTGCACTTCAGAACAGGAATGTGTCACATCCAAGTTCCACAGGGACCATAAATGACAGTCATATCTTTGTGAGGATAGATTTGTGTATTGAGGAAAACTTTACCTAAACTCAGCAAAAAAAGAAATGTCCTCTCACTGTCAACTGCGTTTATTTTCAGCAAACTTAACATGTGTAAATATTTGAATGAACATAAGAAGATTCAACAACTGAGACATAAACTGAACAAGTTACACAGACACGTGACTAACAGAAATTGAATAATATGTCCCTGAACAAAGGGGGGCTCAAAATCAAAAGTTAGTCAGTATCTGGTGTGGCCACCAGCTGCATTAAGTACTGCAGTGCATCTCCTCCTCATGGACTGCACCAGATTTGCCAGTTCTTGCTGTGAGATGTTACCCCACTCTTCCACCGAGGCACCTGCAAGTTTCCCAGACATTTCTGTGGGGAATGGCCCTAGCCCTCACCCTCCGATCCAACAGGTCCCAGACGTGCTCAATAGGATTGAGATCCGGGCTCTTCGCTGGCCATGGCAGAACACGGACATTACTGTCTTGCAGGAAATCACGCACAGAACGAGCAGTATGGCTGGTGGCATTGTCATGCTGGAGGGTAATGTCAGGATGAGCCTGCAGGAAGGGTACCACATGAGGGAGGAGGATGTCTTCCCTGTAATGCACCACATTGACATTGCCTGAGTGACAACAAGCTTAGTCCGATGATGCTGTGACACACCACCCCAGACCATGACGGACCCTCCACCTCCAAATTGATCCCGCTCCAGAGTACAGGCCTCGGTGTAACGCTCATTCCTTCTATGATAAACGTGAATCCGACCATCATTCCTGGTGAGACAAAACCGTGACTCATCAGTGAAGAGCACTTTTTGCCAGTCCTGTCTGGTCCAGCGACAGTGGGTTTGTGCCCATAGGCGACACTGTTGTCGGTGATGTCTGGTGAGGACCTGCCTTACAACAGGCCTACAAGCCCTCAGTCCAGCCTCTCTCAGCCTATTGCAGACAGTCTGAGCACTGATGGAGGGATTGTGCGTTCCTGGTATAACTCGGGCAGTTGTTGTTGTCATCCTGTACCTGTCCCGCAGGTGTGATGTTCGGATGTACTGATCCTGTGCAGGTGTTGTTACACGTGGTCTGCCACTGCGAGGATCATCAGCTGTCCGTCCTGTTTCCCTAAAGTGCTGTCTTAGGTGTCTCACAGTACGGACATTGCAATTTATTGCCCTGGCCACATCTGCAGTCCTCACGCCTCCTTGCAGCATGCCTAAGGCACGTTCACGCAGATGAGCAGGGACCCTGGGTATCTTTCTTTTGGTGTTTTTCAGGGTCAGTAGAAAGGCCTCTTTAGTGTCCTAAGTTTCCATAACTGTGACCTTAATTGCCTACTGTCTGTAAGCTGTTAGTGTCTTAATGACCGTTCCACAAGCGCATGTTCATTAATGGTTTATGGTTCATTGAACAAATCAAATCAAATCAAATGTATTTATATAGCCCTTCGTACATCAGCTGCTATCTCAAAGTGCTGTACAGAAACCCAGCCTAAAACCCCAAACAGCAAGCAATGCAGATGTAGAAGCACGGTGGCGTGGAAAAACTCACTAGAAAGGCAAGCATGGGAAACAGTGTTTAAACCCTTTACAAAGAGGATCTGTGAAGTTATTTGGATTTTTACTAATTATATTTGAACGACAGGGTCCTGAAAAAGGGACATTTCTTTTTTTGCTGAGTTTATATACTCTCTGGTTATAATATTACCCAGAACTAATATTGTAAGTCATTTTTAGTCACAGTAAGAAGATGAATTACCTGCCTTGTCATACTAGCTAATTACTATGGGTTCGGGATTTCAAAAATGGTGAAGTTAATTGGTTACAGAGATGACCATATTTTGTATGATGTTGACAACATTTGCCCCACTTATATTCATCTTTTCTCCACAACGCATTCTAATGATATGGTTTAGTTTTCAAAGAACATTCAAAGTATACTCCCTGTACTCTTCATCAACATTTTCCCAAACACTAAAACTATCCCCTCCCCCTATTTCTCCTCTTTCTCTCTCCTACCTCCCTGTTGTGTGTATCAGTTGGCAGGTGTGGCCATCCTGGCAGTGGGGGTGTGGGTGAAGGTGGACAGTGGCTCTCTACTGGGAGTACTGGACAACATTAAGGACGCCCCAACAGAACTGGGCCAGCTGGCTAACGTGGCCTACCTGCTCATGGGGGTCGGAGGGGTCCTGCTTATCATGGGCTTCCTAGGGTGCTGTGGAGCCATGAAGGAGTCCAAGTGTATGCTGATGCTGGTGTGTCATCTTTGACCATTGAACATAAATATTCAGAAATCGATGTAATACAAATACCAACTTGACTTTTACTCTGTTTATTTTTGAATATACATACTGGTATGGAAAGATTAATTCATTATTTGTTACTTTAAAAAAAATGTTTTGTGCAAAATGACTTTCTTTGTTGATATACACAATTATATATTTATAGAATTTTGACCCTTGATCTTATGTGATAGTTTTGACCCATTGCCTTTTGCTTTGTTATGAAGCCCTGAATGTATGCTTGTCTGTCGCCATTTTGTTTAGTTCCAGTTCTTTAACATCATCCTGACCTGCCATCATATTGGTCATCATTTTGACCCTTTTTTTTCCCATCAATCCCTTAACCCCTGTATGCTTGTCTGTTCCTTTCCAGTTCTTCATCATCATCCTGATCATATTCATTGCAGAGGTGGCTGGGTGCGTGGTGGTCCTCGTCTTCCAACCACTGGTAGGTAGTTATTAACACTGTATGGGCCCTGGCCAAAAGCAGTGCACTAATTAGTAAATAGGGGGAATGTTTGAAACTTTATTTAGCTGTGCTGGTGGTGGTTTTGTTCATATTGGCAGATGAAAACAGTTTTTATACAGTAGTAAATCAAATAGCCTAATGTTGGGACAATAAAGATTTTCTGAATTTGTGGAAATGGGTTTGTGTTCTGTTTTGTATGTTTTAGGCTAAGGAAGTTCTTGAGGACCTTAGTGAGAAGGTTGTTGACAGCATTCAAAGAGACTATGGGAAGGATGAGAGCCTGACTTCACTATGGAATGGTACCATGGAACAGGTATACTTCATTCATTCACACTACTATATTAAGTAGTGAATTTACTGCCACTCTGCCAGTGGATGTTATTAGCGCACTTCTGTGTACTCAATAAATGCATATGTTCTTATGCAGATTATTTACAGGTTTCAGAGAAGGAGGTGGTGCTTGGCTACGCTAGTTGCTTACTGTGTTCTGTAGATGCTACCATGTCATAATGATTTGTGTCTCTGTGCTTCCCTCCTAGTTCAAGTGCTGTGGATACCGCAATTACACAGACTTCGATGGATCCCCTTTCCAAGAGAACCCAACTAACCCTACGTACCCACCAACATGTTGTAGTAAAACTGAAACCTGTACAGCTGCTGCTGCTGAACGCTCGGTACAGATATCTAACAGTACAATACAGGGTCATCCGATGTGCTGTGTTTAGACCAGGAGGGTTTCCTTTCACTTTGGTTGGGTCACATAGTCATGAACATCTCCTGCCCCTGGCTAGGTTTTACATGTAATAGCCTGTGTGTGTGTGTTTATAATCATTGAATCCCCATGCAGCTATCTAATTCTAATACTGGAGTGCTGTTTCCTCCCCAGAATGCCATTGGCTGCTTTACCATGTTGCTGAACCTGATAGAGGACAACGCTGTCATCATTGGAGCTGTTGGACTGGGCATCGCTGTGCTTGAGGTACAGTACACCTGTTACAATACTATCAGCATCCCAAATAGCATCCTATTCCCTACATAGTGCACAACATTTGACCAGAGCCCTATGGGCCCACTTCAGGAGTAGTGCATTATAAAGGTATTAGGGTGCAATTTGGGCCCTAGTCAAAAGTAATGCACTCTCAAGGGATTAGGATGCCATTTGGAACGTTACCATTATATTCTGTTAACACTTGTGACGTGTCATCGTTTCAGATTGCTGCCATGGTGGTGTCAATGGTTCTCTACCAACAGATTGGTAACAAGTAGCACTGAGGACACCGACATCCAGGACCACGCCTGTTTAACCATCATCATTGCCTCACCTTGACACCTTCAGTCGACATGTTTAATTTCAAACACCAAAGATTATTAAAATATTTCAATGATAAAAGAAAAACAAGAGAGGAAGGAGCGTTGTTCAAAACCCTGTTGTGACTCGATCACCTCCATGGTATATCAACAATATCTGTATACTGTATAGGGCCTACTGTATGCATTCAGTACTTATTTATGTGTAAATTAGATTCCTTTATCTCTATCCTTATTTGTTTCTTGGTGAAGCTGAAGACTTTACATGATGTTTTGAGAAGGTAAAGGCTTTACACTTGCTCTAACTGGCAAGACTTTATTTGTATTTTTTATTCAACAGTCTTGAATATACAGTGTCTCATTTTGTACATATACATATTGAAGTTTAGAAATGACCACATTCAATCTGACTTGTTTATTTCTTGTTCTATTCTTTACGAGGAAATTAAACATGTTCTTATTTGCAATAGTTTCTCAATCATATTCACCTAAAGTTGGCATCTACTAGGCTACTTTTTAGATCAGACTTGCAGATTAGGTGCCTCTTTTTAAATCCCTGCTGAAGACAAGACTTTTATGAAGATGCTTTTAATGTATGATTTTAATTAGCTATTAGCAAATAGCTATTTTTTAATTATCCTTCCTCCTGTCTTTGTTAGTATTTTTATTTTATGATATGAAGCACTTTTACTTGAAATTGACAGCCTGGTCTCAGACTAGATGTAACATAGTAAATGTAAATCTGTGAAATGCAAAATAGTATGATATGTTACTTTTGGTATGGTTACATAACAGATGGTTAATTAAATGAAAGCAGGGTGGTTGACTGGGTGGGCGTATAAGGTGAACGTCTAGCAACCCAAAGGTTGAGAGTTTGAACCTCATCACGGACAACTTTAGAAACTGCTTACTACATTGTTGCTACTTTGCAACTACTTAACATGCTAGCTAACCCTTCCCCTAACCCTTTTAGCTAACCATAACCATTTTAACTAACCATTTCCCTGACCTTAACCCTGACCCCTAGCCTAGCTAACATTAGCTAGCTAGCTAAAGTTAGCCACCTAGCTATATTTTGGAACATATTGTATGTTTTATTGTAATTTGTAACATATCATACGAAATGGGTGGTGAACATCCTTAAATTAATACATACCCTACAAAACGTAACATATCATACTATTTTGCATTTCACAGATTTACAGTGTCTTTCGAAAGTATTCAGACCCCTTGACTTTTTCCACATTTTGTTACGTTACTGGTTTATTCTAAAATGTATTAAATTGCTTTCCCTCCCTCAATCTACACACAGTACCCCATAATGACAAAGCAAAAATATTTATAAAAACGGATATCCCATTTACATAAGTATTTACATTTTACATTTACATTTAAGTCATTTAGCAGACGCTCTTATCCAGAGCGACTTTAGACCCTTTACTCAGTACTTTGTTGAACCACCTTTTGCAGCGATTACAGCATCGAGTCTTCTTGGGTATGACTCTACAAGCTTGGCACACCTGTATTTGGGGAGTTTCTCCCATTATTCTCTGCAGATCCTCTCAAGCTCTGTCAAGTTAGATGGGGAGCATTGCTGCACAGCTATTTTCAGGTCTCCCCAGAGACGTTCGATCGGGTTCAAGTCTGGGCTCTGGCTGTGCCACTCAAGGACATTCAGAGACTTGTCCCGAAGCCAGTCCTATGTTGTCTTGGCTGTGTGTTTAGGGTTGTTGTCCTGTTGGAAGGTGAACCATTTCCCCAGTCTGAGGTCCCGAGCGCTCTGGAGCAGGTTTTCATCAAAGACCTGTCTGTACTTTGCCGTTGATCTTTCCCTTATACCTGACTAGTCTCCCAGTACCTTCCGCTGAAAAAGATCCCCACAGCATGATGCTGTCACCACCATGCTTCACCGTTGGGATGGTGCCAGGTTTCCTCCAGACGTGAAGCTTGGCATTAAGGCCAAAGAGTTCAATCTTGGCTTCTTCATAAGACCAGAAAATCTTGTTTCTCATGGTCTGAGAGTCCTTTAGGTGCCTTTGGGCAAACTCCAAGCGGGCTGTCATGTGCCTTTTCATGAGGAGTGGCTCCCGTCTGGCCACTCTACTATAAAGGCCTGATTGGTGGAGTGCTGCAGAGATGGTTGTCCTTCTGGAAGGTTCTCCCATCTCCACATAGGAGCTCTGGACAGATTGACCATCAGGTTCTTGGTCACCTCCCTGACCAAGGCCCTTCTCCCCTGATTGCTCAGTTTGGCCAGGTGGCCAAATCTAGGAAGAGTCTCTGTGGTTCCAAACTTCTTCCATTTAAGAATGATGGAGGCCACTGTGTTCTTGTGGACCTTCAAGGCTGCAGACATTTTTTTATATCCTTCCCCAGATCTGTGCCTTGGCACAACCCTGTCTCGGAGGTCTACGGACAATTCCTTCGA
Source organism: Oncorhynchus keta (assembly GCF_023373465.1). Taxonomy (NCBI): domain Eukaryota; kingdom Metazoa; phylum Chordata; class Actinopteri; order Salmoniformes; family Salmonidae; genus Oncorhynchus; species Oncorhynchus keta. The sequence goes on from NC_068430.1 coordinate 73,621,918, forward strand.
CCTCAAGGCTTGGTTTTTGCTCTGACATGCACTGTCAACTGTGGGACCTTATTTACACAGGTGTGTGCCTTTCCAAATCATGTACAATCAATTGAATTTACCACAGGTGGTTTCCAAACCAGTTGTAGAAGAATCTCAAGGATGATCAATGGAAACAGGATCCATTTCGAGTCTCATAGAAAATATGCTGAATACTTAAGTAAATAAGGTATTTGCTTTTTATTTTAAATACACTTGCTAACATTTCTAAAAACCTGTTTTCGCTTTGTCATTATGGGATATTGTGTGTAGATTGCTGAGGGGATAAAAAAATATATATTTTAGAATAAGGCTAACGTAACAAAATGTGGAAAAAGTCAAGGGGTCTGAATACTTTCCGATGGGCTGTAGAGTGTCATAGATTTACATACAGAATAGTATGAAATGCTCTGAGACAAGGTTGCTATCAAAACTGAAAAGCACAATATAAATAAAGTTAACGTTGTATCCTCGAGCTACATCTATTGTTACAAAATGTTAATTGTGACACCTCTGATTATGACCTTATGAACTGCGTTGCCCTGGGAAACGGATGCGCATTGCCATGAAGTGATGTGCTCGTGCCCCTGTCAAAAGAAGATACCAATAGCAAGTTAGCTTGTCAGCTGGGCTAGCTAAATACCACTTGTAGCCTACAAAAAAGGTCATTAAGAATGCAAGTGCAACTCATTAATTTGTCAATTATTGAACAGCTAATAAGGAATTTCATAACTTTTAGCTTTTGCCTTTGGCCAATTTTATAGTTTTTCTGGTCATTATTAAAGCAAGGGTGATACAGTAGCTAGCTAGCTAACGTTATTTAACTAGCTAAAAATGCAAATTTTTCTAAATGAATATGAAATATCCAAGCCTATAGTAGCTAGTTAACTTCTAGCTAACTTTGGATAACATTATTTTTGCATGTAATGAGTGTTTGTCATGTCAATGATGGATGTCAATTCAACAACATCGTTGAGTATTGAACATTTCCAGATTATTGGTCTATGTGAAAAATGTTAACCTGTATGTATGGTTTCCGTAGATTGAACCAACCGGTTCATGACATTACAGCGCTGTCAGCCATGTCCAGACTACATCACCTGTATGGCCTGTTGAGGTACCTGATGATGTTACTCAGTGGCATCATATTTGTAAGTGCATCGTTTTTTTTTGGGGGGGGTATCTGTAGATTATACCAAAAGAGGCTATTAGGCTGGACCTCAATCAAACCCACACTGCAGAACGATTACATTCACTACAACATATAGGTTGGAGTGAAAGTTCGATAGAATCATCAGACCACAGGGAATCAGAGAATCTCCTTTGAGTCTCCATGGTGCTGCTTTTTAGGATGTCAATATAAATGAATGTATTTATGGTTGTTTGTAATTTGAACTTGCATTTGAATCATTATGTGTTAGTTATTGTTTTTACCATTGAGGACCACTTTGGAAACAAGCGTTTTAATGAATACTTTCAAGTGATATCCTCTGGGTCCATATTGTACACTTTGTTGTATATGTCTGTTACCCAAAATAAATTCAATTCAAATAGCTTTTTAGTCCAAGACTATGCTTAATCGGTTCTAGGAAACTGGCCCTATGTGTTACAGATGGTATGCTCAGGATAGTCCAACGTTTTAAATTCAATATAGTTTAGTTGAGGCCCTGCATTCATTTCAGAATCTAGTTTGAACAACTCTTAGCCCGCGTCTACAGTAATTGTTGGGGAAAACACGATAATGATGCATCAATATGATCAATCTCATGTTAATTCACCAAATCAATACCCTTTACATTTATTTTTTTTTACATTTGTTAAGAACAAATTATTATTTTCAATGACAACCGACTGTTCCTAGGCTAACTGCCTGTTCAGGGGCAGAATGGCAGATTTGTACCTTGTCAGCTCAGGGATTTTAACTTGCAACCTTTCAGTTACTAGTCCAACGCTCTAACAACCAGGCTACCCTCAATCTCATGGATGCGCATCTCATTCTCTACCCCAATATGGTCGCCTGACCAGTTCCCCCACTGTCTGGGACACTGTCTGGGACATTGTCTTAAATCAGAAGGTTTTACAATCTAGTCATTCTAACTCTATTGTCCATCTCTTTCCCCATCCAGGTGAGTGGCCTTGTGCTGTTTGGCCTAGGCGTGTGGATTAGGTACGGGGCGGCCACCTTCGTCCAGGTGATGGGCTCTTTCTCGGCACAGCTGGTGACCATCAGCTATGTGTGTATGTGCCTGGGGGCCATCCTGTCTCTGCTGGGGTTCATTGGCTGCTACGGGGCCTGGAGCGAGAACCGCTGCCTCATCTTGCTGGTAAGAGACCGTGAATCCCAAACCACCCCCTCGCCCCGACCAATTCGCTCTGAGGGCCCTCTGTTGACGCGTGTTGTTGTCAAAACTCCGAGGGTGACTTCCAGAGGGTGACAAGGGGGTCAATAAACTCTAACTTCTGGACACACTCGTGACTTGAAGGAGGCAATTCATGTTTCACTTCTAAATAATAAAACAAACATGAAATTCAAATGAGCAAATTCCCCCTGTCGTTTTACAAGATATAAACCTCATTGACAGTATAACATGGGGGGGCTACCATTTGGGGCTCAGTCTAGAAGAAAGGTGGGTCACTTTTGTGGAGTGTAGTCTTCATAAAGTCTTGGTAATGGTTGAGAGTCTGTTAGAAGGAGCCATTTTGGCCTACTTATTTGGTTGTTGTGTTTTGTAGTCTATACCCTTGTTTCTCAAACCTCTCCTCGGGGACCCCCAGATGTTTCACAATTTTGTTGTAGCCCTGAACTAGCACACCTGGGCCACGTTCAGTTGCCAAATGTTGTCGAACATTGCAGATAGTGAAGCCATGAATATAGCAGACATGATACCTTTTTCCACATGTTGGAGAGGCATGTTTGTTCTACATAACATATTTCTATCTGAACGTTCCAAGATGTTGTGTCCTTCTGAACAGATTTAAGTAGTCAATCAAGGGCTTGATTATTAGTTGAATCAGATGTGCTAGGCAAGTTCCACAGAGAAATGTGATGGTTGCTCTATAGTCTTTGTGTATTCCACTTAAAGAGATTGAACGGGATCTTAAGCATTTACGAATTCGTAACATATCGTATGAATTGGAATTGCTAACATAGCATAAGAATTGCATGATTTAAAAAATATATATTTTTTTTTAGGACGTAGCATATCATTCGAAATGGATGACGTTGTACAAAATTGTGCACACTTTTCAGGCGCCTGTTTTGGCTCGTGAGCGCTACTTTCAAAACTACTGGGTGAAATTATACAAAACATCTGTAGCGTCACTTTAATTTGTACACTAGATGGAACTATATGTTGGGTCACAGGAGACCAGGAAGTGGGAATTCACAGGTATAGAGAGTGTGCAGTTCCTACCCTGCTCACCTTTGGAACTATGTTGTGGTTGATTCTAACCCTCTCCTTGATCTGACAGTATTTCTTCATAGTGTCCATGATGTTTACAGCTGAGGTTACTGGGGTTATTTTCATCTTGGTGTACAAAGATCTGGTAAGCACAGACGATCCACTCTCACGCCCTCACTGGCTCAACTGTAACTATAATAATGTGCAAAACACAGATTATCCACTCACCCTCACTGTTTAAACTGTAAAGAAGATCCCATACAAAGCACATACGATCCACTCACACCCTCGCCCTCGCTGCAAAATAAAAACTGTACGAAGCACAGACAATCCACATTGACCCTATCCTCACTGTCTAAACTGCAACAAAGATACTTTACAATGCACAGATGATCTATTCACTTTCACTATCTAAACTGCAACAAAGAAACTAGCACAGATGATTCACACACAGCCTTACTGTCTGAACTGCTACAAAAATGCTGTAAAGTTTTCTTGGTGGGATTAACAGTCAAGCACTGGGGTAAATGATTGGGCGACTTCCTGTGTTCCAGGTGGAGGTTATGATTCGTGGAGCCAGTAAGGACTCTTTACGGATGTCCTATATGGGACCAACGGCTTCAGACCCCATATCAACAGCCTGGAACACCATCATGGTCCATGTGAGTGGACTATGTGAACTCTGACTTTAAAGGGGCAATCAGCAGTTGCTACATTCATTTTTTTGACTTATAAATGATTTATATATTCCCATTGATTCTTGAAGTTTATAACTTATAAATGCCTCATGAGCTTAGTTCAGAACCCAAAATATACTGTAAGCTTGTTTTACTCCAATGTTTGTGAACAAAGTAAATGTAAACAAACACTATATAGCCTAAAAACATTGTTACAACTATGATGTTGATATCATGGATGATCAGTCCTTGAATCTATATCTCTGTTTATGAATTTGAGAGTGGTTATATTTCTCCAGCCTCATCCCTCATCTTTTTACCAAAACGGGTGGGGGGGCACTTTGTCATTGTTTTTACTGCTGATTGCCGCTTAATACCAGTAGGATCTACCATACCCTGAGTACCAGTCTATCATTCCACTCCTTGCCTCTCCTTGTCATGCTAAACTTTGGCATATGACACGAACTACAAGGAGTGCAATGTTTGCACTAAACAGGTCTGGTTTTCAGACTAGAGCTACCATTCTTCACTGTACATGTGCAAAAGCTCCGGAAGAAACATGTAAGCCCATCGAAATTGTCAATGGGAACCAATAGAAGCCCACCTGTTTCACTGTCTCAACGCTCTGCCTTTCTCTATTGTGTGCAGTACAAGTGCTGTGGCTTTGACAACTCCACGGATGACTTCAAGAACTCTGTGTTCAGTGCTAACACTGGCCTGTTGTACCCCAAGACGTGCTGTGTTGACCTGACGAGCACCGCCTGCGACGGCCTCGACACCACCCAGGGCCTGGTACACCCAAAGGTAGGGTAGACTTTTCCACATGAATAAGCCGAGCCAAACCAAGCTGTACCGAGCTGGCCTGGTTACACATCCACCATAGCTGGAACGACTTTGACCCCTTTCACTCTATCGTGTTGACCCACATCAAACTGTTCTGGTTTGGATATTTTCTTACATTTGTCTTTTTCAGCATGGTTCCAGAAACTATGGTGGATGTAGCAGTGTCAAAAGCCATTACTCCGTTGCCTATTTGTAAGGGCCAAATCCTAACTTGGGTAGTGGCCATGTCTTGTGAAGGAACAGATGGTGACATCCTCTTTATCTATCTGTCGGTCACCAGAGCTGCATTACCAAACTGATCAATGTGATCCGGGACAAGAGCGTCATCTTTGGCTCCACTGCTTCTGGGATCTGTGTCATGGAGGTAAGTGTCCTTTCAGATTTGCACAAATTTATATGGTGAGATTTGCCCAAATTTACACTACCGTTCAAAAGTTTGGGGTCACTTAGAAATGACCTTGTTTTTGTCCATTAAAATAACATAAAATTGATCAGAAATACAGTGTAGACATTGTTAATGTTGTAAATGACTATTGTAGCTGGAAACGGCTGATTTCTTTTAATGGAATATCTCCATAGGCGTACAGAGGCCCATTATCAGCAACCATCACTCTTGTGTTCCAATGGCACGTTGTGTTAGCTAATCCAAGTTTATAATTTTAAAAGGCTAATTGATCATTAGAAAACCCTTTTGCAATTATGTTTTGCACAGCTGAAAATTGTTGTTCTGATTAAAGAAGCAATAAAACTGGCCTTCTTTATACTAGTTGAGTATCTGGAGCATCAGCATTTGGGGGTTCGATTACAGGCTCAATATGGCTAGAAACAAATAACTTTCTTCTGAAACTCGTCAGTGTATTCTTGTTCTGAGAAATGTCATTGAATAGTGGATGCATGACACTGTTCTCCTGAGAGACTCCACAACCACTAACACCACCCCAACACAAATGAACTGAAACATTAACTTAGCCTCAAAGTTAGACTTTTGTGTTAAAACATAGTTTCCACATGCAGTGTGTGTGTGTGTGTGTGCGTGTGCGTGTGCGTGTGCTCGATGTGAACAACCCCATTACCACATGAGTGAACTCAGCAAAGCCAGCTAAACCTATTTCAGAAGAGTCAAAGTTAGACAGAGCTATAGTTTCCCTTCCGTGGCCTGTGGTGTGTGTTAATGACGCTTCAATGTGTTTCCCGTGGCCAAATACGTGTGTGTGGTTTTTGTTGTGTGTGTCTGTTGCAGTTGGCGTCCATGATGGTGTCAGTAGTGTTGTTCGTCAGACTAGGCAACACCTATTATTAGACCAGCAGCAACACAGAGAACAGAGCCTGACCCAGGCATGGTAGGTCAACCAGACCAGAGACAACACCATAATAAATTAGACTTGCAGATGAAGCCTCCTTTTCATTAGACTGTGGTTATTGTGGTGCTTAGGGACTGCTTAGGGTTTATGGTGGATGTGGGAGGGTGGGTGTGTCTCTCTGTATGTGAATTTGTGATGATTAGCAGTCTAGGGAACAGGAAAACTCTTTGACAACTACTCCCTCTTGTGGAATATATCTGTCAGTGTCAGAGGCAGAATCACAGTATCATGGTCAGTCACATGTCTGGGAACATTAAGTAACATTGAGTTATAATATAATAATATATGCCATTTAGCAGACACTTTAATCCAAAGGGGTTTACGGTAGTGTGTGCATACATTTTTGTTCCCCTTAACAGTCACTTCACTCAGTAACAGTTATTCTGAACTTCACATGGTCAGGTGTCTAACAGATAGAAGCTGCCTATGGGAAAGTGGTCGAGGGGGGGGCGGGGATGGGAATGTGGTCGGGGGGGGGGAAAGTTCATGTGTCAATTAACACAGAGCCCATGGGAACTCCTAGGAGGGTTCTAGAACTCCAGACAGCCAGTGACTGATCAGGTCCTGGGTGAGAGAACACAGGACTCTAATGGCATTATGATGGGCCATAACAAGGGAGCTGGGCTTTATACCCACGGAACATAAACCCATTATGACTTTACCACCACATGTAGTGAAAGCCCCTTGTTTGGCTAGGTATTATTCTGTTGATACAGGGTACCTCTCAAACTCACATCCTCAGAGCTTAGCAAAACTCTATAGGACTACTTCAAATGTCTTCACCACCTTTCAAACACTCACCTGTAATAAACGGAAACCCTTTGAAGTTGTAAATGTCAATGGATCTTATGACCCAGCAGGTGTAGCTCAGTCTGGGTGGTTCTTGATGTTTAAAGAAAGATGTTTTTATGGTATTATGTCATGTTTTATGTTTTGTGTTGATCCCAGGAAGAGTAGCTGCTGCTTCAGCAACTGCTACTGGGGATCCTAATAAAATCCTAAATGCTAGGTGTGATATACTGACCGTTAGCATGGGAATTATGACACCTTCCAAGAGGTGAAGGCTGGGTTGGTTATTTCTTATAAAAGGCTGCCACCAACTCCAGTGTCTCGTAGCCCAGACTGACAGCAAGGTTTCCATTTGGAACCTTGAACCACTAAAATATAGACAACCAATTGATTCTCGATTTATTTGCTGCGGAATAATTCGTGTTTTCTGAATCTGGAAGATTTTCTCTTTTTGTTGGGGAAAAATGACTTTCTTCATCAACTTTGTGTTTTTGTCCACATTTTCTGCCGTGGCTTTGTCACTTCCATTACCTCACAACTCCATCAAGAGCGTTCCTAAGAATGGCGCGAGCCGGGACTTTGAGTCATCCGGTAACGGTCCAGTCGACGAACAGGAGCCTATTCGGGGAACGGTCAAAGTAGTCAAACTCAACCCCAATAACCTGGGTCTGTCGGGTTTTTTTAGACGAGGCGGGATTTTCCCCCGAGGTGCGCCCGGTCCGAGAATGCCTTTCCCAGCCTTCTTGTCCACGGGTCGCCCTGGCCCTCCTGCACTCCCTGCCAAAGCAGCTGCGGTGCCTCTGCATCCACTGTCACATCTGCACCACGACAGTCAGGGCAATGGCGGGGTGGGTATGAAGAAGAGGCAAGGATTTGAGATGTGGCAGAGGGCCATGGATAAGAGCGACCACAGTAAGACCATGTCCATGTCGCTGCCCCTCAGTCTCAAAGACTCTGCCAACAGACAGAGCTGCGCCGCGGTGCCTTTTACTCAGGTGAGGCAGACCTTTCAATTTTGGTTAACAATGACAAAGATGGTGTAGGGCAATAGAGGACAGTAGGCCTAATGTTTAATCAAATGATTAGACTAAATTAGAAAGTTAAAAGGGATATTTTTTTATAAGTAGGGCCTAATTCTTGAAACGTCAAAATACAAAATGTTTATGCGAGTCAAATGTTTTTAAATCGATCTTTCATGTACAGCGGATAACGTCCGATGGCTGCGACGCGGTGACAGTCCACAACAAACTGTGCTTCGGTCAATGCAGTTCGCTGTTCATTCCCTCTGGTTGGGAGTCTGCCAGGCTGACTGGTGCTGGGGGACACCGCCGTGCGCCCTGTTCCCGCTGCGCTCCATCCAAGGCTCACACCGTGACGGTCCCTCTGCGCTGTGGGATGGAAGTGCGGGAGAAGCGCGTGATGGTGGTGGAAGAATGCAAATGTGAGACTGGTCGTGAGGAGGGGAATATCGAGGCTGTGGCCTCCATGCACTTGTAACTGAAGATACTGTAGTTTAAGGGCGACATTTTCCAGGTGCAAAAGCTCTGTGCGAATTGGAAAACGCACACTGCGAGATTATACATTTATAGTATTTTTTGCACATTGCAACGCAACATTCTTGCACTACGAAAATATCGCCCTAAATACTTGTTTCCCCCCTCACAGCACCTGCTCTAGCCTATTTTGATGACTCTATTCATCATTTTTGGACAGAAAATATTTATATTGTGATGTCAGATGTGGACATTGATTATGTGTATTGTATGTGTGAGTCTGAATTTCTAATCCAGAGAAAAACGATTTGGAGGCAAGTGCCACCAATGATTGTTGACAAGTGACTAACATTTTTAGTCATGAACATTTCTGTTCAACCCTGTGGCAGAATGAGTCATCCACTCCACAGTGTAATCATGTTGAATAACTTGTTTAGTTTCATCTGAACTGAACTGCATTTTGTTTTTGTGAAATAAAAATATCAATTATTTTTGGCTTGTTACTTGGTTTTACCCTTGATGTGCTTTGATTCATGCAAGAGAATCTACATAGAAAACATGTAGTATTCCAAGAGAATTTACATAGAAAACATGTAGTATTCCAAGATAATATACATAGAAAACATGTAGTATTCCAAGAGAATCTACATAGAAAACATGTAGTATTCCAAGAGAATATACATAGAAAACATGTAGTATTCCAAGATAATATACATAGAAAACATGTAGTATTCCAAGCACTAAAGTATTCCAGTAGTATCGGCCTCTCATGTTTTATTAAAATGTTTTAGTGCAGTTTCACCACACTCCAGTTACATCTGTAAGCAGTGAACTGCCCAAATGGCACCCTATTTCTTATTTAGTGCACTATAGTCAGACGTAGGGGATAGGGTGCCATTTGGGATGAAGAGCTGGTGTGTACACAAGCATTGAACATGGGCACTTTAGAGGAGCAAACAGAGGGAATTGTTTCAGCATGAGACACTGCATTATGTATCAGGCATCTTGTCTCTTTCTCCCCTGGCTCTTTCACTGTGGTGGGAATTCTTCTTGACATCCTTAAAGCCACAATCTGGAGTTTGTGTTTCAGCAAAATGGTGGCCCCGCCACACTACTTGGTTTGGTATAAAACTGAGGGATAATGTAACCAATAAAAAATTAAAATCTGTTGTACCAATGATTCTTTAAGGTTATACTGAGCTTATGAGGCATTTATATGTTCCATTCCTCAACAATCAATGGGTATATAATTAGTTGAAATTACTATTGAACAGTGTCCCAGATCTCAGACTGTAGCTCTGTAGTGTTTTCAGTTAGGGGCCTAAAACAAGTATTATTCATTTATTTCCTGGAACCTGGACCTTTGTGCGTGAGTGCATGTGTGTGCGCGTATGCGTGTTTGTGTGTGTGTGTGTGTGCGTGTGTGTATGTGTGTGTGCCTGGTAAAATGAACTCATCCCACACATCTATACATCCCCAGTGGAATATAAAGGAGGCTCTTCTTTACATTGTGTAGCCTGGCCTTGGCATGCTGTCAATAACACCGCTTACTTACTTACTCACAGCAATTTGCATTCAGTGTTTTATAAAGCTATGGGGGATGCTTGCATTGATTGAGGCCCATGGATTTAGGCCTACATTTGCATTTGCAAAGGGTTGACGGCTATATTTCCACAAACGAGTTTGACGAGAATAATATTTGCTCTGGACTTAACATATAGAATAAAATAAGGGGGTCTGGTTAGTAAGGAGGGGAAGGTCTGGGCTGTTGTTATTTCTCATCTCCGTTGAGTGGGGAGGTTACGAGGGTAAACTAACACATCCAATCAGAGTTGCCTCAGCTCTGAGGCCTACATCTCAATCATCCATCTGACGTGCTAATGATTAAGATATTTAATCAACAGACTGACTGTATAATCAAAGACTGAATGTTGCATGTTTGCATGCTTAATTTACATAATGGTGAAAGGGAAGTAATCTCGGCATATAGTGTGTGTGTGTGTGTGTGTGGGGGGGAGGGGGGGTTGTGCAGTATATGCTGGGAAGTACTGACTGATCTTGAGATTGCGATCTCATGAGCAAAAGGCTTCATATCTCTTCCCCTTCTCCTCCTCACATCCCATGTGACTCATCTTCCTTCCTCTCTTCTCTGGGGAGAGAGAGGGGGAGGAGATAGAAGAGAGGTAAGGGGGAGGGTGATGGGAACACAGGAGGAACACTAGAGTATAGAGGGGGAGAGAGAGGGGGGGAGGAGATAGAACAGAGGTAAGGGGGAGGGTGATGGGAATACAGGAGGAACACTAGAGTATAGAGGGGGAGAGAGAGAGGGGGACAGAGAGAAGGGGAGAGTAAAAGAAAGGGTACAGGATGGAGGAGGGGGGTCGGGCGTGATTGGAACAAACAAGGAGCACTAGAGTGCGCCCACTTAGCGAGACAGATGTCAGCCCTCTTGCATTATGGGAGCTTCGTCGAGCACTCCTGCGTTTTTAAAGATGGCCTGGTTCCCATGGCGAGGGAGGGAGGGAATAGGGGCAGAGTGACGACGATGGGGGGGCTTATTCGTTTTTTGGTGTGGGCACGGCGACGCTGCCAAGTTCAACGCCTGGGGGATCCGATCATCGTCATGGCGGATCGCTAAGTGGCCTAGTTAACGCCAAAAGACAAACAATGAGGCTCAAAGTTTACACTTTCTTCAGGGGTCCCAGAGTTTAGTGGGAATAATTGTAGTGAAGTGATCACAGTTCAAGTGCTCTGTGCAATTAGAATAGGTTAGAATAGGTTCATTGTCCCCATTTTAGAGTCAGCGATTAGAAGCCCATTCCATTTGCATTCGTAGTCATTTATACTGAACAAAAATATAAACGCAAGATGTAAAGTGTTGGTCCCATGTTTCATGAGCTGAAATTAAAAGATTGCAGACATTTTCCGTACACACAAAAAGCTTATTTCTCAAAAATGTGGTGCCCAAATTTGTTTACATCCCTACTAGTGAGCATTTCTCCTTTGCCAAGATAATCCATCCACCTGACAGGTGTGGCAAATCAAAAAGCTGATGAAACAGCATGATCATTACTCAGGTTCACCTTGTGCTGGGGACAATAAAAGGCCACTCTGAAATGTGCAGTTTTGTCTTACAACACAATGCCACAGAAGTCTCAAGTTTTGAGGGAGTGTGCAGTTGGCATGCTGACTGCAGGTATGTTCACCAGAGCTGTTGCCAGACAATTTAATGTTAATTTCTCTACCATAAGATGCCTCCAACTTCGTTTTAGAGAATTTGGTACATCCAACCGGCCTTACAACCGCAGACCGTGTAACCACACCAGCCTAGGACGTCATATATCCGGCCAGCTGATGAAACTGAGGAGTATTTCTGTCTGTAATAATGCTCTTTTGTGGGGAAAAACTCAGTCTGACTGGCAGAGCCTGGCTCCCCAGTGAGTGGGCCTGGCTCCCCAGTGGGTGGGCCTGGCTTCCCAGTGAGTGGGCCTGGCTCCCCAGTGGGTGGGCCTGGCTCACCAGTGAGTGGGCCTGGCTCCCCAGTGGGTGGGCCTGGCTCCCCAGTGAGTGGGCCTGGCTCCCCAGTGGGTGAGCCTGGCTCCCCAGTGAGTGGGCCTGGCTCCCCAGTGAGTGGGCCTGGCAACTCAGTGGGTGGGCCTGGCTCCCCAGTGAGTGGGCCTGGCTCCCCAGTGAGTGGGCCTGGCTCTGGCTCCCCAGTGGGGGCCTGGGCCTGGCTCCCCAGTGGGCCTGGCTCCCCAGTGGGCCTGGCTCCCCAGTGGGTGGGCCTGGCTCCCCAGTGGGTGGGCCTGGCTCCCCAGTGAGTGGGCCTGGCTCCCCAGTGAGGTGGGCCTGGCTCCCCAGTGGGTGGGCCTGGCTCCCCAGTGAGTGGGCCTGGCTCCCCAGTGGGTGGGCCTGGCTCCCCAGTGAGTGGGCCTGGCTCCCCAGTGAGTGGGCCTGGCTCCCCAGTGGGTGGGCCTGGCTCCCCAGTGGGTGGGCCTGGCTCCCCAGTGGGTGGGCCTGGCTCCCCAGTGGGTGGGCCTGGCTCCCCAGTGAGTGGGCCTGGCTCCCCAGTGAGTGGGCCTGGCTCCCCAGTGGGTGGGCCTGGCTCCCCAGTGAGTGGGCCTGACTCCCCAGTGGGTGAGCCTATGCCCTCCCAGGCCCACCCATGGCTGCTCCCCGTCCCATTTATGTGAAATCCATAGATTAGGGCCTAATCAATTTAGTTAAATTTACTGATTTCCTTATATGAACTGTAACTCAGTAAAATCATTGAAACTGTTGCATGTTGCATTAATTATATACAGTACATTCAGAAAGTATTCAGACCCTTTGACTTTTTCCACATTTTGTGACGTTACAGCCTTATTCTAAAAATGATTAAATATTTTTTTCCCTCATCAATTTACACACAATATTGAAATTTACACACAATACACCGCATATTGAAAAAGTAAAAACAGGTTTTTAGAAATGTTTGCGAATTGTATAAATGTTTTTTAATGGAAATATCACATTTACATAAGTATTCAAACCTACTAGCCTGATATCCCCATGTTTTTGAGCTGTGTGGTGGGTTCTGCTCCTTGAAGCACCTTTGGCATCATTACAGCCTCTCTCTGTACTTTGTCCTTTCATCTTTCCCTTGATCCTGACTAGTCTCCCAGTCCCTGCCACTGAAAAACATCCCCACAGCATGATGCTGCCACCACTATGCTTCACCGTAGGGATGGTGCCAGGTTTCCTCCAGATGTGACACTCAGCATTCAGGCCAAAAAGTTCAATCTTGGTTTCATCAGACCAGAGAATCTTGTTTCTCATGGTCTGAGAGTCCTTTAGGTGCCTTTGGGCAGACTCCAAGCGGCCTGTCATATACCTTTTACTGAGGAGTGACTTCCGTCTGACCACTCTACCATAAAGGCCTGATCCCATCTCCATATAGGAACTCTGGTGCTCTGACAGATTGACCATCAGGTTCTTGGTCACCTCCCTGACCAAGGCCCTTCTTCCCTGATTGCTCAGTTTGGCTGGGTGGCCAGCTCCAGAATGAGCCTTGGTGGTTCCAAACTTCTTCCATTTATGAATGATGGAGGCCACTGTGTTCTTGGGGACCTTCAATGCTGCATACATTTTTTGGTACCCTTCCCCAGATCTGTGCCTTGACACAATCCTGTCTCGGAGCTCTACGGACAATTCATTCGACCTCATGGCTTGGTTTTTGCTCTGACATGCACTGCCAACTGTGGGACCTTATATCGACAGGTGTGTGCTTTTCCAAATCATATCAAATCAATTGATGGTGGACTCCAATCAAGTTGTAGAAACACCTCAAGGATGATCAATGAAAATAGGATGCACCTGAGCTCAATTTCAAGTCTCATAGCAAAGTGTCTGAAATACTTATGTAAATAAGGTATTTCTGTTATTATTTTTAATACATTTGCAAACATTTCTAAAAACCTCTTTTCGCTTTCTCATTATGGGGTATTGTGTGTATATTAATGAGGAAAAATATGTATTTAATCAATTTTAGAACAAGGCTGTAACGTAACAAAATGGGGAAATAGTCAATGGGTCTGAATACTTTCCGAATGCACTACATTTGTTCAGTATACATTGATTGTAAATCTCACCGTGTACCTTACTGAATATTGGTGGTTAATTAGGTCACCTCTCAGTTATCCCATAAACATGAGTTAACCAGAACCACCAAGAAAACCAGGCCTGTGATCTTTGACCTGACCAGCTTGGCCCTCAGAGCCTTTTGGAGCAACCAGTTTTATTGGTAGTTAGACCTACTCAGCCTGATATCCCCATGTCTCTGAGCTGTGTGGTTGGTTCTGCTCCTTCAGACCTCCGACAGTGGGGCTAATTGAAAGGCTCCGGATGGCATGGCAGAGGACCGGACCTTCCCCAAACGCCTGAGGCTTTCCTGGGCTTTAGATGTTGAAATGCCAGGCTAGAGGAGTCAGTTGCTAGGTCCTGGGCAATAGGCGATAGCCGGTAGAATAACTGGTCTTTACACCAATACAGTGGTAGATACATTCTATGGCACTAACGACAGGAGCAGCTGGGCAGGGAGACAGTGCCTGGGGGCTGTGCCAGCTTGCCGGGTGCCGGGGGGGCAGAGATGGGTGTAGCCGGGGGGATGGGGATGGGCACAATAATGAGGAGGACTTGGAGATGTGTGCCAGTAATGGTGCCAGTCTGCCAGTCTATGAAACCTCTTTCACAATTAGTGGAGCAAAGAGACTTGCTGTGGATAGTATTATACTACATTCTCACTTATTGTCAGATGAGATCCTCGCACTCTGCTAACAGTATCAAGCTGAGACAGAAGAATCCCTCTGGTTGTTCGTGAATAGAAAGAGAAGGGTTCATTCATAGATGCTATCATGGGCCAGGTTCTAGTGGGTCTTACGGTGTCCGATAACATTCTCAAACCATGGATTCATCCCAAATGCCACCCTATTTCATGCGTAGTGCACTACTTTTGACCAAGGCCCATAGGGTGGTCAAAAGTAGTGAAACAAATATAGTGTTGGATTTGGGCCACAACCGCCATGTTCCTGGACAGGTGACCACTCTTCCATATATCCAGTGGAACTGGAGTGTAGGATAGAATAGAATCAGTATTTTGGATGTCGTCAGTCGGCTGTTCAGGAGCTGCCATTGTCCCCCTGTCTCTCACTCTCCTTCCTTCCCTGTGTGTGTGTGTGATGATAATGATGTTGTCATTGTGGTGGCAGGTGCAGGGCTGTGTGAGCTGCAGGTGACGTCTCTCGTCGTTCCCTTAATGATTCCAATTAACATAATCAAGACCCGGCAGGGTGAAGAGAATGGAGACCGCTACACCTCCTCTCTCGTCTTGCCCTGTTTCTCCCCCTCCTCCTCCTCCTCCTCCTCCTCACCCTGCTGTGGGCTTTCTACACCGCACATCGCCATGGCGCCTGCCCCATGCCATCATCCATCCATCAAGGTTCCTGTCACACACGCACACACACATTAGATACATACACACACCACTCACCATTTCTCCTCATGGGCAGAAAAACAGGCACAGCTCTCTCCCCCCTCCCCTGCCAGTTGCCACGACCATCGCTACCCGCCAGCGCTTTAAAAAAACATGCCGTCTAAAAGCTCCTAAACGGTCTACTTCAGAAGCACTTCAGAGAATCTCCACTCAACTTATTGTCTAACGACGACAGGAAGGAGAGAGGGAGGATTGCCAGGTTCTAACGAGGCGGGATAAGATCGTTGTTTTGTTCTGGTTTTCTTTTCCCTGTTTATGTTTTGCAGAGGGAGCTGGGTAGTGGCTCTGGGTAGTGACATGTCACACATGGTTTTAGGACAGAGGCGGCGAGCGCTTGTTGGCACGGGAGCAAGGGTGGCAGGGATAAAAGGGTCCTATCGTTTTGGATACTGGTGTAGTGTGGGTGAGTCGGGGATACTGTAAAAGCCTCCAGCTGGGTCAGTGAGTGACAGACTCAGGGGATCCAGGGGCGATCTCCTTCTGCTCAGAATGTGGAGTTAACTGTTGTAAGTAAGTGCAGAGAGAAAGTAGTCTAGCTTTGCCAAACTCAAGTGTTAATGGATTGTGTGTCAGACTCAGCAGGTGGGGAGAAGAAACTACAGAAAAAGTATCTTCCACTGATCCCCTGCATCCGTCTGTGTCGCTCAGATAAGAAACAGGGAGACTGTATTCATTCATTTAGAATATGCGTGACACATACCGACATGCATCATGAAGCACTAGTTCAGCCAAATGTCAAGGGTACCTTATTTTCCGTAACACTAGCAAGTATCCAATCAAGCATAGTAACGTGTAGAAGCACAACATTCCAGTCGGAACATACAGGACCATTCCAGATCCATTACAACATTTATTCTACTCTATTTCTCATGATGCATCAAAAGAATGGGTTTCACCATCCAGATTCATTCCTCCAAATCTCTCACAGAACAAAGTGAAGGACAGAGTGGGAACGACCGAACAAGGCCAAGACGGAGACATTGATCTGGCCGACGAAGGTGATCTAAATGATAGAAACATATGAAACCCTTTTGGTTTCCTGGCTTCATCTAACCAAGCCTGGTTCTAGCTGACAGCAGTGTGTGTGTGTGTGAGAGAGAGTTCGATTTGTCTATTTGTTAGTTGGCATGGGGGCACTTTCACTCGTCCAGACCTCCAGAAAATCCATCATGACGTCTGTGAGAAAACCTTTGATGAGTTTTATGTCTGTGTTCCAAGTGTCTCCCTTTAAAGTGCACGTCAAAAGTAGGGAATAGGGTGCCTTTTGGGACATCTGTCTACCCGCAGCTCCATTTTCCTGCATTTCTCAGCCAATCCATTCCAATGTCTTCCTCTATCCATGGTTCAGAGATGTCCCAAGACCAGACGCCAACAGTGGGAAGGGTTGTGAGGACCCGCCAAACATGGTGGATACGGTAGGTGTAGTAATCTGACTCCAGACACTTTTAGTTCTTTTGAAGTGGGCTTTTATGTGATGGCACACACACACACACACTTTTACGACATTGTAAAATGTGTCTGATTGAAATCAAATGGAGTGGTAGTGTGGAGTAGTTTGGTGATCTGGCCACCAGCAGGGTTTGAGCTAGAGAGAGAAAGAGAGAGGCAGAGAGAGTGAGGGAGGAAGGGAAAGTGAGAGAGAGAGGCAGAGACAGAGAGAGAGAGAGAGGGAGGGAGGAATGGAAAGAGAGAGGCTTAGAGAGAGAGGGAGGAATGGAAAGAGAGAGGCAGAGAGAGAGGGAGGAAGGGAAAGTGAGAGAGGCAGTGAGAGGCAGAGAGAGAGAGAGAGAGAGAGAGAGAGGGAGGAGGAATGAAAGAGAGAGAGTGAGGCAGGCAGTGGAAAGAGGGAGGAAGAAAGAGAGAGGGAGGGAGGAATGGAATGGAAAAAGAGAGAGGCAGAGAGAGAGAGGGAGGAATGGAAAGAGAGAGGCAGAGTGAGAGAGGGAGGAATGGAAAGAGAGAGGCAGAGAGAGAGAGGGGAGGAATGGAAAGAGAGAGGGAACAGAGAGAGAGAGGGAGGAATGGAAAGAGAGAGGCAGAGAGAGAGAGGGAGGAATGGAAAGAGAGAGGCAGAGAGAGAGAGGGAGGAATGGAAAGAGAGAGGCAGAGTGAGAGGGAGGAGGAATGGAGAAGAGGGAGGAATGGAGAGGCAGAGTGAGAGAGGGAGGAATAGAAAGAGAGAGGCAGAGAGAGAGAGGGAGGAATGGAAAGAGAGAGGCAGAGAGAGAGAGGGAGGAATGGAAAGAGAGAGGCAGAGAGAGAGAGGGAGGAATGGAAAGAGAGAGGCAGAGAGAGAGAGGGAGGAATGGAAAGAGAGAGGCAGAGTGAGAGAGGGAGGAAGGGAAAGAGAGAGGCAGAGAGAGAGAGGGAGGAATGGAAAGAGAGAGGCAGAGAGAGAGAGGGAGGAACGGAAAGAGAGAGGCAGAGAGAGAGAGGGAGGAACGGAAAGAGAGAGGCAGAGTGAGAGAGGGAGGAATGGAAAGAGAGAGGCAGAGTGAGAGAGGGAGGCAGGGAGAGAGAGAGGCAGAGTGAGAGAGGGAGGAACGGAAAGAGAGAGGCAGAGTGAGAGAGGGAGGAATGGAAAGAGAGAGGCAGAGAGAGAGAGGGAGGAATGGAAAGAGAGAGGCAGAGTGAGAGAGGGAGGAATGGAAAGAGAGAGGCAGAGAGAGAGAGGGAGGAATGGAAAGAGAGAGGCAGAGAGAGAGAGGGAGGAATGGAAAGAGAGAGGCAGAGTGAGAGAGGGAGGAATGGAAAGAGAGAGGCAGAGAGAGAGAGAGGGAGAGAGAGAGAGGGAGGAATGGAAAGAGAGAGGCAGAGTGAGAGAGGGAGGAATGGAAAGAGAGAGGCAGAGTGAGAGAGGGAGGCAGAGTGAGAGAGAGGCAGAGTGAGAGAGGGAGGAACGGAAAGAGAGAGGCAGAGTGAGAGAGGGAGGAACGGAAAGAGAGAGGGAGGAATGGAAAGAGAGAGGCAGAGTGAGAGAGGGAGGAATGGAAAGAGAGAGGCAGAGAGAGAGAGGGAGTTATAATCCTGGTGGAGCGCTGATTTCGCCAGGCCAGATGAATCGCCTCCAGGATCCTGTCACCATCTCTATGAAGATAAATGGTATCATTAAACAGGCTCTGTCATCGATTAAACATCCTGTTGGAATCCTGTTTTTTTATGTGGAAATACAAAATTGCAATGGATAATGTTCAACATGATTCAACGTTTCAGGGTTTGTAACAGAGGGTCCAATAACATTCCAGAATTCAGATAAAGCTGCAGCGGTTTGAACCTTTACTTGTGTTACTGCCAAAAAACGGTGTTTCACACCAAGCAATTTGAGTTGAATACATGTTGTTATTACTGGGACTATGTCATAATGGCTGACCCACTACTAGCAGCTACAATACCCACTACTAGCAGCTACAATACCCACTACTAGCAGCTACAATACCCACTACTAGCAGCTACAATACCCACTACTAGCAGCTACAATACCCACTACTAGCAGCTACAATAATACCCACTACAGCATTAAACACTACTAGCAGCTAAATACCCACTACTAGCAGCTACAATACCCACTACTAGCAGCTACTAGCAGCTATAATACCACTACTAGCAGCTACAATACCCACTACTAGCAGCTACAATACCCACTACTAGCAGCTACAATACCCACTACTAACAGCTACAATACCCACTACTAGCAGCTACAATACCCACTACTAGCAGCTACAATACCCACTACTAGCAGCCACTACTAGCAGCACAATACCCACTACTAGCAGCTACAATACCCACTACTAGCAGCTACAATACCCACTACTAGCAGCTACAATACCCACTACTAGCAGCTACAATACCCACTACTAGCAGCTACAATACCCACTACTAGCAGCTACAATACCCACTACTAGCAGCTACAATACCCACTACTAGCAGCTACAATACCCACTACTAGCAGCTACAATACCCACTACTAGCAGCTACAATACCCACTACTAGCAGCTACAATACCCACTACTAGCAGCTACAATACCCACTACTAGCAGCTACAATACCCACTACTAGCAGCTACAATACCCACAACTAGCAGCTACAATACCCACTACTAGCAGCTACAATGCCCACTACTAGCAGCTACAATACCCACTACTAGCAGCTACAATACCCACTACTAGCAGCTACAATACCCACTACTAGCAGCTACAATACCCACTACTAGCAGCTACAATACCCACTACTAGCAGCTACAATGCCCACTACTAGCAGCTACAATACCCACTACTAGCAGCTACAATGCTATTAGTACCAACGGCAATACGATATCCATTCATGATAAATAAACACTGAAATTCCATGGAGATGGATGTCTACAAAAGCACACAGGCATTGTTGCGTTGGCCGTGAGGTGTGTGTGTTTGTGAGGGTCTGAGTGTGTGTGGTGTGGATGGGAGAGTACATAGAGAAGGAGTAAAAGTGTGTGTATGTGTGAGTGAGTGATTAGATAAGGTCTGTCTGTCTTTGTGTGTTCATATGTGTGTATCTGTAGTGTGTGTGCTTTCTTGCCTGCATGTGTGTGTGTGCCACAGAGAGAGGAAGTATAAGGGGGTGCAGGTGGCATGGAGCAGGCTGGCACGGGCGGACACGGGCCCACTGTCCCCTGGCAATGCCAACACCATCTGTCATGGAGAGGAACATCTGCAGACCAAGGTGCCCTTGTCACCCAGCGTTAGAGTAACCAGTTTGGCGTTTCCATTGGAAGCGACCTGGCATAGCCAGAGCCACGCAATTTATGTGTGTGTTTGTGTCTGTATGTGTGTTTGTGTGTGTGTGCGTGTGTGTGTGTGTGTGTGTGTGTGTGTGTGTGTGTGTGTGTGTGTGTGTGTGTGTGTGTGTGTGTGTGTGTGTGTGTGTGTGTGTGTGTGTGTGTGTGTGTGTGTGTGTGTGTGTGTGTATTAGAGAACCAAAGCCAAAACAACATGGCTGTGCAAAGCGTTGACCCAGCTGGACCCCAGTTGCATGCAGAGTCATGTCCCCTCCTGATGCTAGTGTGCCACTACATCCACAACGCTGCCAGACTTAGCCCTGCAAACCCTCTCTCCTACCCTCCTGCCTCTCCTTTCCTCTCCTCTGGTGTCTCCTCTCCTCCAGTGTCTCTCCTCTCCTCCAGTGTCTCTCCTCTCCTCTCCTGTGTCTCTCCTCTCCTGTGTCTCTCCTCTCCTGTGTCTCTCCTCTCCTCCTGTGTCTCTCCTCTCCTCCGTGTCTCTCCTCTCCTCCTGTGTCTCCTCTCCTCTGGTGTCTCTTCTCCACTGGTGTCTCCTCTCCTGTGTCTCTCCTCTCCTCCTGTGTCTCTCCTCTCCTCCTGTGTCTCTCCTCTCCTCCTGTGTCTCTCCTCTCCTCCTGTGTCTTCTCTCCTCATGTGTCTCTCCTCTCCTCCCGTGTCTCTCCTCTCCTCCTGTGTCTCTCCTCTCCTCCTGTGTCTCTCCTCTCCTCCTGTGTCTCTCCTACCCTCCTGTGTCTCCTCTCCTCTGGTGTCTCTTCTCCACTGGTGTCTCCTCTCCTGTGTCTCTCCTCTCCTCCTGTGTCTCTCCTCTCCTCCTGTGTCTCTCCTCTCCTCCTGTGTCTTATCCTCTCCTCCTGTGTTTCTCCTCTCCTCCTGTGTCTCTCCTCTCCTCCTGTCTCTCCTCCTCCTGTCTCTCTCCTGTCTCTCCTCTCCTCCTGTGTCTCTCCTCTCCTCCTGTGTCTCTCCTCTCCTCATAAGTCTCTCCTCTCCTCCTGTCTCTCCTCTCCTCCTGTGTTTCTCCTCTCCTCCTGTGTCTCTCCTCCTGTGTCTCTCCTCTCCTCCGTGTGTCTCTCCTCCTGTGTTTCTCCTCCTGTGTCTCTCCTCTCCTCCTGTGTTTATCCTCTCCTCCTGTGTTTCTCCTCTCCTCCTGTGTCTCTCCTCTCCTCCTGTGTTTATCCTCTCCTCCTGTGTTTCTCCTCTCCTCCTGTGTCTCTCCTCTCCTCATAAGTCTCTCCTCTCCTCCTGTCTCTCCTCTCCTCCTGTGTCTCTCCTCTCCTCCTGTGTCTCTCCTCTCCTCATAAGTCTCTCCTCTCCTCCTGTCTCTCCTCTCCTCCTGTGTTTCTCCTCTCCTCCTGTGTCTCTCCTCCTGTGTCTCTCCTCTCCTCCGTTGTCTCTCCTCCTGTGTTTCTCCTCCTGTGTCTCTCCTCTCCTCCTGTGTTTATCCTCTCCTCCTGTGTTTCTCCTCTCCTCCTGTGTCTCTCCTCTCCTCCTGTGTTTATCCTCTCCTCCTGTGTTTCTCCTCTCCTCCTGTGTTTCTCCTCTCCTCCTGTGTCTCTCCTCCGGTGTCTCTCCTTTCCTCCCGTGTCTCTCCTCCTCTTTTTGTCTGTAATGTATTTTTCGTTATGTGTCGGACCCCCCAGGAAGACTAGCTGTCATCATGGCGTCAGCTATTGTGCATCCAAATCAATCTCCTCTCCTCTCCTTACCTCTCCTCTCATCTCCTGCGTCTCTCCTCTCTTCTCCTCTGCTATATTCTGGCACTCATCACTTCTCTCTCCAGTTCTATCTCCCCTTTTTTCGTCCCTCTGAAAAAAAAGCAGATGGTCCCTCTTTCCCCACTCCTTCTTTTCATCCCCCTCTCCATCTCATACATCTCCCCCCTCTTCTCATCCTTTCATCTACATCTAGCAGGTGTATGACTGATCCTGACTAGCTGACCACCTGTCCATCCTCTTCTCTCCTTCCTCTCTCCCTCTTTCTCTCTCCTCTCTCTTATAAAATATATAGTCTAGAAGAGTGTATGTGTTTGTTAATGAGTGTGTGTGTGTGTGTTTGTTTATGTCCCTATCATGCTCAGTGCATCATACTTCGATCCTCTGTACTGTGGTTAGAGGAGATCTCTACTCAACCAGAACCCACGCCCTTTCAGCTGCA
The DNA here is from genome assembly GCF_023373465.1 of Oncorhynchus keta. Taxonomy (NCBI): domain Eukaryota; kingdom Metazoa; phylum Chordata; class Actinopteri; order Salmoniformes; family Salmonidae; genus Oncorhynchus; species Oncorhynchus keta. The sequence continues at coordinate 73,644,455 of NC_068430.1, forward strand.
TTCCAAATGGTTCCCTATTCCCTATGGAGGCATCCCAAATGGTTCCCTATTCCCTATGTAGTGCACTACTTTTGACCAGGGCCCATAGGGAATATTGTGCTATTTGGGACATATCATCAGTGACTCATTCTCAGTGACTATCAGTATTCTCTGAACATTACCAACTGCTGAAGGTCCCGAAGCTTCTGCACATGTTCGGAATTCTCTATTTGCAAAGTCTCTATCTACCAATAGTAGAGAACAGGCTACTCTGGCGATTGGTACTTGTTTAAGCTGAATAAATGTCTGCAAGAGCACATAACGATAGTATTGTACATAATAGAACCGAATAATAGCATAGGTTGTCACTGTAAAATAAAAAAACAGCACATCATTTCTTATGACATTTTAGGATGATTGTGGGAACCTACGCGCTCGCCACTAGGCAAAATAAGTGGTTTGATTTGAACAAAACGCAGTTAGGCTATGTTACAGTTTAACAGCATCTGTTCTAAAATCAGCTCACTGTACATAACTAAACAATATCCAAATGCATATTCCCATGATACTGATTGAGTTCAAATGATTGGCATGAAGATGCTGCATGGGAAAACTTGAACAAGTGTCGTTCACGATTGACAATGAAAAACTGTGATAATAATAATAAATGCATCATCTGAAGGGAGGGTCAACAAAAATGTGTGCGTGAAGTAGAGGTAAAGAAAAAACATGCGCAGAACATGATATGAATCTTTTCAGCGGGATCCTGGGGGGAAGAACGAGGCGTTGACCTACGGATCCGCAGCCTCGGCCGATTAAAAATGACTCACCGGTAGTTACTCAAGGAAACCACATGGTGGCAGTATAAAACACTGCACTGTGTTCTGTTTGACATAGATTAACAAACTTCTGGCTGTGATTGTATGGTTTAGTGGTAGTAGCAGCGTGTGGTATGTGTATATGTATTTGTCCGTGTTCTTTTTCACACAAGTGTGTGTTCTTGTGTATCTAAAGCACTGACTTATCCAGAATACTAAACACTGTCTCACCAAACAGGTCAAGTTTCAGAACGAGATAGCATGTTGAATATTTGCACATACAGGCGGCTATTTTTGAGGCAGAAAAATCCTTATGGAAATGTATCTCATAACATGGTTTAATAGGTAAGCCTATAGAGCCGGTGTTTGGCCTAAAGGCATGAAGGGGTGAAATAAGAGAGGTGTTCGTGTTAGACTGACGCTTTGGCCTAAAGCTAGCTGGTCCGGACAAAGGTAGAGATTCTGCTGCCACGTATACTGCTGTTGCACACACACACACACACACACACACACACACACACACACACACACACACACACACATATATGCACATACACACGCGCACAAGTAAGGAAGCAAACACACACCCTGTCACACTTATTAATTTCAAACGCCAAAGTCTCACTTAAAGCAACGTCTTTGTTCTGTACCACTTCAAGCACACTCACTTTCTCTACAGACCAGAAGGTACGTTTTCAGTTTAACGTTTAGTTTTCTCTTCCCCAATTTTTTTTGGCTTGGCATACAAAGGTTTTGTTTTTTCTGTTCCTCCCCCATCGACACTTTAAAAGTGGAGCAGAGAGAGTGTGTGAGAGAGAGACATAAAGAACAGAGACAGGGAAGCGTAGTTCATTGCTAATCAATACGATTTCTCTCCTGCAACCCAAGTTTTCCCCCGTGGGCCCTCTGCATTCAAGAGGAGCCAAGGCGAGCAGAGCTTGGCATTGTGCAGCACGCCTTAAAACGAAACACCTGCGAGGTGGTGGAAGAAGACGTGAAAAAAAAATAGCCCAGTTATTTCGTAGCTCTTAAAAATGTTGGCACGTGTTCCATGAGATTTTCGGGGGAACAAAAAAAAACCTATCAAATCCAACTGAAGACAAAAGAAGGTTGTTTTGCTCTGCAGATAGAGGTGCCTTTACACTAAACATAGTTGACAGTTGGACTTCAGTTTGTTATCATTCTCATATCGAAAAAACATATTTGTCCTGTGTCAGTCCTCATACAATGTGGAGAGATTTTGTTATTTAGGATTTGACAAATATGTACAGTGTAGATAGAGAGATTTGTATGGGGGAATTTGGGAGTGTAAGAGATGGAAATTAGATTGGGAGAGAAGGAGAGGGAACAAGATTGGGAGAGAAGGAGAGGAAAAGAGATTGGGAGAGAAGGAGAGGGAAGAGATTGGGAGAGAAGGAGAGGAAAAGAGATTGGGAGAGAAGGAGAGGGAAAAGAGATTGGGAGAGAAGGAGAGGGAAAAGAGATTGGGAGAGAAGGAGAGGAAAAGAGATTGGGAGAGAAGGAGAGGGAAGAGATTGGGAGAGAAGGAGAGGGAAGAGATTGGGAGAGAAGGAGAGGGAAAAGAGATTGGGAGAGAAGGAGAGGGAAAAGAGATTGGGAGAGAAGGAGAGGGAAAAGAGATTGGGAGAGAAGGAGAGAAAAGAGATTGGGAGAGAAGGAGAGGGAAGAGATTGGGAGAGAAGGAGAGGAAAAGAGATTGGGAGAGAAGGAGAGGGAAGAGATTGGGAGAGAAGGAGAGGGAAAAGAGATTGGGAGAGAAGGAGAGGGAAAAGAGATTGGGAGAGAAGGAGAGGGAAAAGAGATTGGGAGAGAAGGAGAGGGAAGAGATTGGGAGAGAAGGAGAGGAAAAGAGATTGGGAGAGAAGGAGAGGGAAAAGAGATTGGGAGAGAAGGAGAGGGAAAAGAGATTGGGAGAGAAGGAGAGGAAAAGAGATTGGGAGAGAAGGAGAGGGAAGAGATTGGGAGAGAAGGAGAGGGAAGAGATTGGGAGAGAAGGAGAGGGAAAAGAGATTGGGAGAGAAGGAGAGGGAAAGAGATTGGGAGAGAAGGAGAGGGAAGAGATTGGGAGAGAAGGAGAGGGAAGAGATTGGGAGAGAAGGAGAGGGAAGAGATTGGGAGAGAAGGAGAGGGAAGAGATTGGGAGAGAAGGAGAGGGAAAGAGATTGGGAGAGAAGGAGAGGGAAGAGATTGGGAGAGAAGGAGAGGGAAGAGATTGGGAGAGAAGGAGAGGAAAGAGATTGGGAGAGAAGGAGAGGGAAAGAGATTGGGAGAGAAGGAGAGGGAAGAGATTGGGAGAGAAGGAGAGGGAAAGAGATTGGGAGAGAAGGAGAGGGAAAGAGATTGGGAGAGAAGGAGAGGGAAAGAGATTGGGAGAGAAGGAGAGGGAAAGAGATTGGGAGAGAAGGAGAGGGAAAGAGATTGGGAGAGAAGGAGAGGGAAAGAGATTGGGAGAGAAGGAGAGGGAAAGAGATTGGGAGAGAAGGAGAGGGAAAGAGATTGGGAGAGAAGGAGAGGGAAATGAGATTGGGAGAGAAGGAGAGGGAAAGAGATTGGGAGAGAAGGAGAGGGAAAGAGATTGGGAGAGAAGGAGAGGGAAACGAGATTGGGAGAGAAGGAGAGGGAAAGAGATTGGGAGAGAAGGAGAGGGAAAGAGATTGGGAGAGAAGGAGAGGGAAATGAGATTGGGAGAGAAGGAGAGGGAAAGAGATTGGGAGAGAAGGAGAGGGAAAGAGATTGGGAGAGAAGGAGAGGGAAAGAGATTGGGAGAGAAGGAGAGGGAAAGAGATTGGGAGAGAAGGAGAGGGAAATGAGATTGGGAGAGAAGGATGGGGTAAATAAACCAGATGGTCGTTATTGGCATGCATTTCTCTCTTAAATCTGTTTTCTGCTGTTTATCATGTAGGGAAAAGTTTAACCCTCTTATAACCTCTGTCCCTATCTGACCCCCGACCTATCCCAGAACCTCCTTATTCTATCATCACTTTCTTCTCTCTCTTCTTCCCACCCATCTCTGCATTCCTCTAAAACACCATCCCTGTCTTTCCTAATCCCCTCAACCAACTGACATGATTGAATGCACACGCCCACACACACACACACCGCTGCCTAAACTAGCGCATCCCCCCCCCTCACACACACAGGTCCAATTCAGACACAGGAGGGTGAACAGGGTCTATTAAAGCCCCAGTCTATTGATTTACATGCCACACTGTGACAAAGCCCCAGGCTACACAGCCTGACCAACCAGTAGCTACAGACCACATATAGACCTCAGGGTGAGCATGGTTGTGTGTGTGTATGGGGGGGTGGGCCTAGTTTAGGCAGCAGTGTGTGTGTGCGTGTGTGTACAGCCCGCTAACTAGCCAGTATGTATGTGTGAACACCCCCTGCAGCCACCACCAGTATCATACATCCCAGTCTATACTGTAGACAGACGATATGAACTGTGATCTATACACCAGTATCATACATCCCAGTCTATACTGTAGACAGACTATATGAACTGTGATCTATACACCAGTATCATACATCCCAGTCTATACTGTAGACAGACGATATGAACTGTGATCTATACACCAGTATCATACATCCCAGTCTATACTGTAGACAGACTATATGAACTGTGATCTATAGACAGACTATATGAACTGTGATCTATAGACAGACTATATTAACTGTGATCTATAGACAGACTATATTAACTGTGGTCTATACACCAGTACCATACATCCCAGTCTCTACTATAGACAGACTATATTAACTGTGATCTATAGACAGGCTATATTAACTGTGGTCTATACACCAGTATCATACATCCCAGTCTCTACTGTAGACAGACTATATTAACTGTGATCTATAAACAGACTATATTAACTGTGATCTATAGACAGACTATATTAACTGTGGTCTATACACCAGTATCATACATCCCAGTCTCTACTGTAGACAGACTATATGAACTGTGATCTATAGACAGACTATATTAACTGTGATCTATAGACAGACGATATCAACTGTGATCTATACACCAGTATCATACATCCCAGTCTCTACTGTAGACAGACTATATGAACTGTGATCTATAGACAGACTATATTAACTGTGGTCTATACACCAGTATCATACATCCCAGTCTCTACTATAGACAGACTATATGAACTGTGATCTATAGACAGACTATATTAACTGTGATCTATATACCAGTATCATACATCCCAGTCTCTACTGTAGACAGACTATATGAACTGTGATCTATAGACAGACTATATTAACTGTGATCTATAGACAGACGATATCAACTGTGATCTATACACCAGTATCATACATCCCAGTCTCTACTGTAGACAGACTATATGAACTGTGATCTATAAACAGACTATATTAACTGTGATCTATAGACAGACGATATCAACTGTGATCTATACACCAGTATCATACATCCCAGTCTCTACTATAGACAGACTATATTAACTGTGATCTATAGACAGACTATATTAACTGTGGTCTATACACCAGTATCATACATCCCAGTCTCTACTATAGACAGACTATATGAACTGTGATCTATAGACAGACTATATTAACTGTGGTCTATACACCAGTATCATACATCCCAGTCTCTACTGTAGACAGACTATATGAACTGTGATCTATAGACAGACTATATTAACTGTGATCTATAGACAGACTATATTAACTGTGATCTATAGACAGACGATATCAACTGTGATCTATACACCAGTATCATACATCCCAGTCTCTACTGTAGACAGACTATATTAACTGTGATCTATAGACAGACTATATTAACTGTGGTCTATACACCAGTATCATACATCCCAGTCTCTACTGTAGACAGACTATATGAACTGTGATCTATAGACAGACTATATTAACTGTGGTCTATACACCAGTATCATACATCCCAGTCTCTACTATAGACAGACTATATGAACTGTGGTCTATAAACAGACTATATGAACTGTGATCTATAAACAGACTATATGAACTGTGATCTATAAACAGACTATATGAACTGTGGTCTATATGAACTGTGATCTATATACAGACTATATAAACTGTGATCTATAAACAGACTATATGAACTGTGGTCTACAGACAGACTATATGAACTGTGGTCTATAGACAGACTATATGAACTGTGATCTATAGACAGACTATATAAACTGATCTATAGACAGACTATATGAACTGTGATCTATAAACAGACTATATGAACTGTGATCTATAGACAGACTATATAAACTGATCTATAGACAGACTATATGAACTGTGATCTATAAACAGACTATATGAACTGTGATCTATAAACAGACTTCATGAACTGTGGTCTATAAACAGACTATATCAACTGTGATCCATAGACAGACTATATGTACTGTGATCTATAGACAGACTATATGAACTGTGTTCTATAAACAGACTATATGAACTGTGGTCTATAAACAGACTATATGAACTGTGGTCTATATGAACTGTGATCTATAGACAGACTATATGAACTGTGATCTATAGACAGACTATATGAACTGTGATCTATAGACAGACTATATGAACTGTGTTCTATAAACAGACTATATGAACTGTGTTCTATAAACAGACTATATGAACTGTGGTCTATAAACAGACTATATGAACTGTGATCTATAAACAGACTATATGAACTGTGTTCTATAAACAGACTATATGAACTGTGATCTATAAACAGACTATATGAACTGTGATCTATAAACAGACTATATGAACTGTGTTCTATAAACAGACTATATGAACTGTGTTCTATAAACAGACTATATGAACTGTGTTCTATAAACAGACTATATGAACTGTGGTCTATAAACAGACTATATGAACTGTGTTCTATAAACAGACTATATGAACTGTGATCTATAGACAGACTATATGAAATGGGATCTTTAAACAGACTATATGAACTGTGGTCTGTAGACAGACTATATGAACTGTGATCTATAAACAGACTATATGAACTGTGGTCCTTAAACAGACTATGTGAACTGTGATCTATATACAGACTATATGAACTGTGGTCTATAAACAGACTATATGAACTGTGGTCTATAAACAGACTATATGAACTGTGATCTATATACAGACTATATGAACTGTGATCTATAAACAGACTATGTGAACTGTGATCTATATACAGACTATATGAACTGTGATCTATAGACAGATTATATGAACTGTGATCTATAGACAGACTATATGAACTGTGATCTATAGACAGACTATGTGAACTGTGATCTATAGACAGACTATATGAACTGTGATCTATAGACAGATTATATGAACTGTGATCTATAGACAAACGATATGAACTGTGATCTATAGACAGACTATGTGAACTGTGATCTATAGACAGACTATGTGAACTGTGATCTATAGACAGACTATATGAACTGTGATCTATAGACAGACTATATGAACTGTGATCTATAGACAGATGATATGAACTGTGATCTATAGACTGAATGAATCTCTTATAAGTGGGCGTCTGTCACTGTGGTGGCATGAGAGCTTATCTGCATAATCTCCCCCAGTTAAAGAAGGATGCCCGGGATGCTTTTACAGGGGGAGGGGTGTGACGGGGGTGTTAGGAATGGTACGGGGGGTTGTGGGGACACACAATGAGGACTTTGTGCGTCTCCACTGGTACAGGGTTAGACAGGGCCTACAGGACTACTGTGGGAGACACCTGTCAGGATAGGAGCCTGAGGGAACTGGTACTGAGACCCATGAAGAGGCTTCTTTAATGAGGCGTTGTGGGGGGTGTATGAGTGTGCGTGTGTGCGAGAGAGAGAGAGAGAGAGAGATTGAGTGTGTTTCAGATCAAATCAAAGTTTATTGGTGGCGTACACAGTTTAGCAGATGTTATCGCAGGTGCAGGGAAATGGTTATGTTTCTATCTCCAACAATGCAGCAATATCTAGCAATACAATAACAATGCACACATTATTCACAAGTAACAAGTGTGTGTGTGTGTGTGTGTGTGTGTGTGTGTGTGTGTGTGTGTGTGTGTGTGTGTGTGTGTGTGTGCGTGTGCGTGTGTGTGTCGGCCTTAAGAACAGTGGCATGTAAAACAGATATTGTGTTAATGGGGTTTGTATGGCATTAAAGATATCCATCCATTGTACTGACACAATATACATTCTACCAAGGCCTTTCAGATCCATACACATATTTATTACAGTGATAGTTGTTAGCCAAGCATTGATGTTGTCATTCTCTCTCAGGTCTTGTCTCTTATGATCACAGTAGATTGACAGCACAGTTGTAGAGCAGCAGCATGATATGATTACTTTATTGAGCCTTTATTACTTTACTTTTACATTTTAAATGGACCAAACTGTCGGGCACGATTACTGACTTGGATGAATGGGCAAAATCAGATTTGGGGTGTTCGAACACACATACACACCTACAAACAAACACACACATGCAGACAAACAGAGACACACACACACACACACACCCACATACACACACACATACACAAACAAAGTGCCTTAAGTGCTGGTAATGTCTGTCATGCTGCTCTGACAGCAGTAGTTTAACGCAGGCAATCTGCTTAATATGCCCAATGTGAGACATTAGATTCAAACAACATTAAGGAGATTGGGAGATTTGGACTATATTGTTTTCTCACGGCACCGTGGAGAGAGCGATAAAATTACAAGGAACTAGAAATTGTAGGTTTTAGCCCCAGCAAACATGTCCACATTGTCTCGGTGTGGGCCCAATTTGGGCTAAAATATTGGCCCCATCTAGGCTGCCCACATTGGGCCGATGCGCCTTTGCTCATTGGGTTGGGTTGGTGTGGGCTATTCTGTGTTAAGTTGGTATGGGCTAGCCTGTGTTGGGCTGGTGTGGGATATTCTGTGTTTCGTTAGCCTGTGTTGGGCTGGTGTGGGCTAGCCTGTGTTGGGCTGGTGTGGGCTATTCTGTGTTTCGTTGGCATGGGCTAGCCCGTGTTGGTCTGGTGTGGGCTAGCCTGTGTTGGTCTGGTGTGGGCTAGCCTGTGTTGGGCTGGTGTGGGCTATTCTGTGTTTCGTTGGTATGGGCTAGCCCGTGTTGGTCTGGTGTGGGCTAGCCCGTGTTGGTCTGGTGTGGGCTAGCCCGTGTTGGTCTGGTGTGGGCTAGCCCGTGTTGGTCTGGTGTGGGCTAGCCTGTGTTGGGTTGGTGTGGGCTATTCTGTGTTTCGTTGGTATGGGCTAGCCCGTGTTGGTCTGGTGTGGGCTATTCTGTGTTTCGTTGGTATGGGCTAGCCCGTGTTGGTCTGGTGTGGGCTAGCCTGTGTTGGTCTGGTGTGGGCTAGCCTGTGTTGGGCTGGTGTGGGCTATTCTGTGTTTCGTTGGTATGGGCTAGCCCGTGTTGGTCTGGTGTGGGCTAGCCCGTGTTGGTCTGGTGTGGGCTAGCCCGTGTTGGTCTGGTGTGGGCTAGCCCGTGTTGGTCTGGTGTGGACTAGCCCGTGTTGGGTTGGTGTGGGCTAGCCTGTGTTGGGTTGGTGTGGGCTAGCCTGTGTTTAGTTGGTATGGGCTAGCCTGTGTTGGGCTGGTGTGGGCTAGCCTGTGTTGGGATAGTGTGGGCTAGCCTGTATTGGGCTGGTGTGAGCTAGCCTGTGTTTAGTTGGTATGGGCTAGCCTGTGTTTGGCTGGTGTGGGCTAGCCTGTGTTGGGCTGGTGTGGGCTAGCCTGTGTTTAGTTGGTATGGGCTAGCCTGTGTTTGGCTGGTGTGGGCTAGCCTGTGTTGGGTTGGTGTGGGCTAGCCTGTGTTTGGCTGGTGTGGGCTAGCCTGTGTTGGGCTGGTGTGGGCTAGCCTGTGTTTAGTTGGTATGGGCTAGCCTGTGTTTGGCTGGTGTGGGCTAGCCTGTGTTGGGTTGGTGTGGGCTAGCCTTTGTTGGGCTCGGTGCTGATGTAGGATATCCGATGTTGGGCTGATGTGGGATTGGTGTGGGCTAGCCTGTGTTGGGCTGGCTTAGGCTAGCCCACCTTGCCCACCATATACCCACATGGGGCCAATGGGTTTGCTGGGGAGTCAGAGAAAGAAAAGAGAACCTTCCCTCACAGCTATCTGCCTGAAGCTTGAATACACATATTACTCAATGCAGGTTGGACTGGACTGAGCCAGCCCAGAGAACATTTTGATAAAGGGGACTTTTCTAACGCCTTCAAAGGCCTGCCTTAATGAATTGGACCCAGAGTTCCAATCAGCTCAGTTGTTCAGTATAGTTGAAAAAAAGATGTGGGTATCACTAAGTTTAGAGTCATCACAGGATGATGTGACTGAGTGACAAGAGAACAGATGTTAACAGACATGGTAACACTGGAATGTAGAACAAGTGACTTCACTTCCTACTCTGTACTGAAACTATTTGTTTTAATGTCGTATATAGAGCTGGTCTTCATTCTATTTTAAAAATCTTAAGAGCTGTCATTTTATTGTGAGGAACTGCAGTTTTATCAGATGTTTTTCTGTTTCGTCCTCTGTGTGAGTGATCCTTCAGGTTCAGTATGAGAAGCCTTAGTCAGTAGTCACAGTAACACTGTCTAACCTTTACTCAAACAGTAGTACTACTCACTTTTAATAACTAAATCCTATCTGGGCTCGGGGAGTAGCTCACTTACACTGTATGAACCTATGAGGCTGTGTGTGTGTGTGAATCCATGAGGCTGTGTGTGTGAACCCATGAGGCTTTGTGTGTGTGCGCACGAGAGAGAGAGAGAGAGAGAGAGAGAGAGAGAGAGAGAGAGAGAGAGAGAGAGAGAGAGAGAGAGAGAGAGAGAGAGAGAGAGAGAGAGGGAGTCCTTGACATAGAAGGGGTGTCCTCCACTGTGATCACCAGGTGTGTGTGCGCACGAGAGAGAGAGAGAAGAGAAAGAGAGAGAGAGAGAGAGAGAGAGAGAGAGAGAGAGAGAGAGAGAGAGAGAGAGAGAGAGAGAGAGAGAGAGAGAGAGAGACTTGTCTTGACATAGAAGGGGTGTCCTCCACTGTGATCACCAGGAAAGCAATGATGCCTTGCTGGGAATGGGATTCAGGAGCGGTATCAGAGCTCAGAGGCCCTAATTCTGTACTGGGAATTCTGCCATCAACACCCGTAACAAAATAAGTCCACTTTGGCTTAGAGGGGAGAAAGGTTTTGCTTTAGTGTCTTGGCCCCTGACTATCAGTTAGTCAAACATAAACAGATTTTTTTTAAACAGCAATGTTTATAATATACAGTAGCTGCAATAGGATGGTTCAATGCAGACTTTAAATGAAATAATATCAGTTTTCTTTCAACTACATTGAATGAATCAATTCCAGCCTCGTACCCGAGGTTGAATAGAAATGTAATTACATACAGTGACCAATAGAGACCACCAGAGGCCCAGAATATAGAGCTGTGAGATGAGAACTCACCACATATAGTATGGTTGCATGGGCCCAAGACCCTCAGCCCATTGTGTGTGTGTGTGTGTGTGTGTGTGTGTGTGTGTGTGTGTGTGTGTGTGTGTGTGTGTGTGTGTGTGTGTGTGTGTGTGTGTGTGTGTGTGTGTGTGTGTGTGTGTGTGTGTGTCTGACAGAGGTTTGTGTGTGCGTGTGCTCAGTGGTGTCTGAGTAAAGCATTCTGGGCATAGAGGAAGAGAGCCTAAGGAGTGGGTAGTGTGGGGAAGGGGAGCTACAGGAGATCATTGTTAGAGAGGGAGGAGTTGGCACTGAGAGAGAAAAAAACTATTTTAAACACTACTTGTTAACACATAGGCCTATATCGCCCCTAACCACAACATTTTATCTTATAGAATTATCATAGTTTAGTGTGAACGCTGTATGTAACCTTTCAGTTGTGTGTCAGAGGGAGGGAGAGTAAAGGAGAGAGAATGTGTGTGACTAGTCTGGTAAGCATGAGTTGGCCGGTATAATTGTATTCTCTCCTCCCTGGCATAGGCAACGTTCTGCGTTTCATATGAGGAGCCTGAGCGTTTAGACCAAGCTGGCACAAGACGCCTGACACACACACACACACACACACACACACACACACACACACACACACACACACACACACACACACACACACACACACACACACACACACACACACACACACACACACACACACACACACACACACACACACACACACACACACACACACACACACACACACACACAGACACACACACATACACACATACACACATACACACAAACAGCAACAATGGTGTGCTTTATAAGGTGCCCACCGATGTCATGGCAACCCCCATATCCTCAGAAAGAGGGAAGATGTTGTGTGCCAAATAAATGCCATGGTTACTTTTTTTTAAGATACCACGTTGCCCAGAAACCCTTTGAAGCTTATTAAGTGAAACCAGTGGGGAGAGAGAAATGGAGAGAATAAGAAAGAGAAGGAAAGGGAGAGGGGGGAAGGAAAGAGAGGGTTGAGCAAAGGAGAAGGGAGAAAGAGAAGCAGAAAAAGAAATAGGGAAAGAGTGACGGGGTGAGGAGGGAGAAGGGGAGAAAGAAAGTGTGAGGTGGAGATTGAGAGAAGGAGAAAGGCAGAGAGAGAAGGAGGAGAAGTGGGAGTGTATCCGGTTTCTGGGCCAAAGTGTGTCTTTGTTTTAAGGAAAGGACACTGTGAACCTGCCTAGAGAAGCAGGGAGGGGCAGCTAGGCTAGTTAGTGTGCTAACACTGTGAACCTGCGAACCTGCCTAGAGCAGCAGGGAGGGGCAGCTAGGCTAGTTAGTGTGCTAACACTGTGAACCTGCGAACCTGCCTAGAGCAGCAGGGAGGGGCAGCTAGGCTAGTTAGTGTGCTAACACTGTGAACCTGCCTAGAGCAGCAGGGAGGGAAGCTAGGCTAGTTAGTGTGCTAACACTGTGAACCTGCCTAGAGCAGCAGGGAGGGAAGCTAGGCTAGTTAGTGTGCTAACACTGTGAACCTGCCTAGAGCAGTAGGGAGGGAAGCTAGGCTAGTTAGTGTGCTAACACTGTGAACCTACCTAGAGCAGTAGGGAGGGAAGCTAGGCTAGTTAGTGTGCTAACACTGTGAACCTGCCTAGAGCAGCAGGGAGGGAAGCTAGGCTAGTTAGTGTGCTAACACTGTGAACCTGCCTAGAGCAGTAGGGGGGGAAGCTAGGCTAGTTAGTGTGCTAACACTGTGAACCTGCCTAGAGCAGCAGGGAGGGAAGCTATGCTAGTTAGTGTGCTAACACTGTGAACCTGCCTAGAGCAGCAGGGAGGAGCAGCTAGGCTAGTTAGTGTGCTAACACTGTGAACCTGCCTAGAGCAGCAGGGAGGAGCAGCTAGGCTAGTTAGTGTGCTAACACTGTGAACCTGCCTAGAGCAGCAGGGAGGAGCAGCTAGGCTAGTTAGTGTGCTAACACTGTGAACCTGCCTAGAGCAGCAGGGAGAAGCAGCTAGGCTAGTTAGTGTGCTAACACTGTGAACCTGCCTAGAGCAGCAGGGAGAAGCAGCTAGGCTAGTTAGTGTGCTAACACTGTGAACCTGCCTAGAGCAGCAGGGAGAAGCAGCTAGGCTAGTTAGTGTGCTAACACTGTGAACCTGCCTAGAGCAGTAGGGAGGGAAGCTAGGATAGTTAGTGTGCTAACACTGTGAACCTGCCTAGAGCAGCAGGGAGAAGCAGCTAGGCTAGTTAGTGTGCTAACACTGTGAACCTGCCTAGAGCAGCAGGGAGAAGCAGCTAGGCTAGTTAGTGTGCTAACACTGTGAACCTGCCTAGAGCAGTAGGGAGGGAAGCTAGGATAGTTAGTGTGCTAACACTGTGAACCTGCCTAGAGCAGCAGGGAGAAGCAGCTAGGCTAGTTAGCATACTAACGCTAATGCCAATCAGCTTTTCACTGACTATGCCAGTATTTGTTAGCACTTAACTGCAGTTTTTTTTTATTATTATATATTTTTTTAAATATCATTTGTATTAACTTTTGTGGCTTTTACAGAGTAAGAAAAATACACAAAACAAGGCAATAAAAACACTAGACACAGGAGAATGAAGAGCACAACAGACAGACAGACAGACAGACAGACAGACAGACAGACAGACAGACAGACAGACAGGACAAGACAGACAGGACAAGACAGACAGGACAAGACAAGACAACAATAAAAAATAAATAAAATACCATTAATCAGTATACAGATCATAGACCCACAATAAGCGTCAGACTACACAATCACAGAGGTCAAGTATGAGTACAAACCGCCTACATAAAGTAGATTTGTCCTCGAGTAGCTGAATCGCGCCAGGCCAGGCCTGACAGTCCTGAAATGGACACTTTGTTTTGACGGAGTTGGTTCACGAAGGGGTCCCACATCTTAAGAAATTGATGAGGCTTATTTAAAGTAGAGAAAGCCTCATTGGGAATGAAATCAATGGCCCTTTGTTCCCATTGACTTCTTGAGGAAGCCTTATCAGGTATCCACAGCAGAAGAATAATTTTTTTGTGCACAATGTAATAAAATGTGTAACATGTGCGTAAGGAAATCGAAGAGGCAGCTCCTCTCTAATTTCCGTCTAAAAAACGCTGCTCCCAGCTGGAGAGAGTGTGTTCAAGAAACGTTATGTATCTCCTGTAGAACCTCCGACCAGAATGGTTTTTATGTAACAACAATCCCAGAAACAATGAATAAGGGAACCTCCTGCTTCCTGAGACTTACTGTAAAGACAAGACACATTAGGTTTCATTCAAAGGGGTCAGTAATGAGGAACAATCATTGTGCCCTTCTAAATTTCGGACCTGTCCCCAGATAGAGAGATGTTCTTCAGCATGTAATGAATTGTCTTTAGTTACTTGCCTATCTTTGTCTGCGATATGTATAAACATTTACGGAGTGGGATTGTCCCAATAGTAGCTGATTCACCATTAAGCCAAGAGGCTCTTGAGTTTTCAATACTCTCAATAAAGCTCAGTTGAGATGCCAGTTGATAACATTTAAGAGAAGGGGCTGCTAGACCAGCTAACCTGGTAGGTAGAGTGAGATAGCTGTACTTCACCCTAAGTCTTTTCCTTGGCCAGAAGAAAATTATGATAGCACGGTCTAACTGGGTAAAGGTTTTTCTGGGAAGTAAAAGTGGGACCATTTGAAAACGGTATAGCAGGCAAGGGAGAATATTAATTTTGATAAGGTGAGAACGGCCTAACCACGACAGAGGCAGGCAACACCCCCTATGAAGATCATTTTGATAAGGTGAGAACGGCCTAACCACGACAGAGGCAGGCAACACCCCCTATGAAGATCATTTTGATAAGGTGAGAACGGCCTAACCACGACAGAGGCAGGCAACACCCCCTATGAAGATCATTTTGATAAGGTGAGAACGGCCTAACCACGACAGAGGCAGGCAACACCCCCTATGAAGATCATTTTGATAAGGTGAGAACGGCCTAACCACGACAGAGGCAGGCAACACCCCCTATGAAGATCATTTTGATAAGGTGAGAACGGCCTAACCACGACAGAGGCAGGCAACACCCCCTATGAAGATCATTTTGATAAGGTGACAACGGCCTAACCACGACAGAGGCAGGCAACACCCCTATGAAGATCATTTTGATAAGGTGACAACGGCCTAACCACGACAGAGGCAGGCAACACCCCTATGAAGATCATTTTGATAAGGTGACAACGGCCTAACCACGACAGAGGCAGGCAACACCCCCTATGAAGATCATTTTGATAAGGTGACAACGGCCTAACCACGACAGACAGAGAAGATCATTTTGATAAGGCAACACCCCTATGAAGATCATTTTGATAAGGTGAGAACGGCCTAACCACGAGGCAGGCAACACCCCTATGAAGATCATAAGGTGACAACGGCCACCTATGAAGATCATTTTGATAAGGTGAGAACGGCCTAACCACGACAGAGGCAGGCAACACCCCCTATGAAGATCATTTTGATAAGGTGAGAACGGCCTAACCACGACAGAGGCAGGCAACACCCCCTATGAAGATCATTTTGAATAGAGAGCAGGAGTGGGGTCATCTATACATGCATTTTAGCACAGGAGAGATTTGAATAGTCAAGTACGTGAAATCAGAGGGAGGCCATTGGAAAGGCTGATTGTTGAATTAACAGCCTGGGAGTCACCACGTGTCATAGCCTCAGACTTTATACCTAGAGGAAGCTCCTAAAGAGGTAATAAGGTCTACAAGTTTTGGAATAGAATTTCTACACGAGCAGCGAAACATCATCCGCATATGGAGAAATGTTATTGCCTTTGGTCCCTTATTGGATCTCACCTATAGCATCCTCCAGCCTTATTGCCACAGCTAATAACAGAACAGTCATTGGACAACCCTACCTGGTTCCATGTCCTAGTGTGAAATCTGACCCCTTTGGTGAGAACAGCAGCAGTAGGACAGGTGTCAAATACCCCTATCCATTTGATGAACTCATCTCCTAGTGTCATAATCAGATAGGTCCACTCGACCCTGTTAAAGACCTTCTCTGCATCAAGTGAGATCACTAAGGCCTCTGGGCTATATAGATTTGCATGTTGAATAATGTTTAGAAGTTTCCTTATATTATGCTACGAGTATCTGCCTTCGACAAGCCCCGTCTGGTCTATATTGATGAGTGAAGGGAGCAACGCTTCTAGCCTAGTGGCCAAGGTTTTGGCCAACAGCCGTACATCTAAATTCTGGATGAAAATTAGCCTGAATGACAGAGCCAATCATCAGCTGGTTTTCCCTTCTTTAGAATGTTATGATATGGGGGGGGGGGGGTTAGTGCTAGGACATAGACAAACACACTATCCAGGACACACTCCATCCATACTGAACCTTCAACACCTAGGCGCATACGCTGATTTCTCACACATTTACAGGCTTAAATCCGGTTACAGACCAGTTAACTAGGCCTGAGACCCCTAGACTTAATGAGTGCAACAATATTAGCAGGCTAGTTATTGGTTTCGTAACAAGAATCAAAGAGATATTCACCTCCTTCACCATCAAAGAGGACCGTTTAACTACAGATTGAACAAACGCTGATCATTTTATCCTCAGCTGTAACTCTCATGCTGTCGTGTTATGAAGCTACTTAAAGCAGCAATCAGCAGGAGAAACAATAACAAAGCTCCTGTTTCTGTCAAAAGCTGAGGGATGATGCTGGAGAAATGTAACCACTCAGATTAACATATAAAGCTATGGGACTGACCCTCCATGATGTCAACTTTATAGGTTTAACCATGTTTTGAGGCTATATAGTGTTGGTTTACAATTTACATTGTTTGCAAACATTGAAGTAAAACACGCTTATATTTTTGGTTCTGATGTGGTACGACAGTTGAACTAAGCTCATGAGGCATTTTTCCGTTGTGTTCTTCAAAAATCTATCGGTACGTATAATTAAGTGCAAAAATGGATGTAACAACTGCTGATTGCCACTTTTAAGTTAGCTTTGGCTTTGTTGCTTAGCTTTAACACATGTCAACATCACACCAGTCAGCACCCACTCAGCTCCCCATTGTAGCCTCCTCACATGCTAACATGAACAGACTGGCTTGAAAAAAGGTGTGTATTTATGAACTTTGTTTAAAATCTGTGCTCTTTGAGTGCGAGTCTGTGTGAAAAAAAATCTGTCTGTGTGATAGCCAGCCTGTGTGTGTGTGTTTCATCTGTAATTAAATCAGTCCATTTCTCCTCCCTGGGTTAGCGAGGCGCCAGTGGATCTGCCCAGGGAGAGACACACACACACACACACACACACACACACACACACACACACACACACACACACACACACACACACACACACACACACACACACACACACACACACACACACACACACACACACACACACACACAGCGAGACAGTTAGGCTCTGCCAGTTTCATTAGAGGTGATGGATGACCTCATGAGAAATTGGCCTTGTCGTCGACACTGCAGTTACACGTACCCACACTTCAAAGAGAAACACAAACTTCTGTGTTTGATAGAAAAAGACAGTGAAATAATGCATGCGTATGCGTGTGTGTGTCTGTGTGTCTGTCTCTCCCGCCCTTTCTATGAATACAACTATGCATACATTTAATTGCATGTGCAAGCATCTGCGTGTTGTGGTGTGGTGTGGTGTTGTGTGTGGTGTGATATGGTGTGGTGTGGTGTGGTGTGTGTGGTGTGGTGTTGTGTGTATCTCTGTGCATCTCTGCTTCAGTGCAGTGGGGGGATGGTATTAGAGTGTGTTCCCACTGTGTACTGACTCTACCAGAGGCAGCCTGGGCGCTTAGTTAGTGATTTTGGTGGACATTTCCATATTGCCCAGGGTCATATGGGCACCGTGCCCACTTCTGACGCTGTGTGTGTGCGTGTGTTTGTGTGTGTGTGTGTGTGTGCGCGTGCTGTGGGTGCCCGCTGAGGCGTGGGGAGATTAAAGCGGGCGCGCAGTGGCACAAAGGGCCTGTCTAGTGCTTTTTAATTCCCTAAATTAGGGCTTGTTGCCAACGCAGTGCCAACCGAGGCTGATAGGAGGGCTCCTGGTAGGGCTAACACTCCAGAACTGACTGGTACTACTAACTACTAACTACTAACTAGATAGGAGGGCTAACACTCCAGAACTGAATGGTACTACTACTAGTAACTACTAACTAGATAGGAGGGCTAACACTCCAGAACTGACTGGTACTACTACTACTACTAACTACTAACTAGATAGGAGGGCTAACACTCCAGAACTGACTGGTACTACTAACTACTAACTAGATAGGAGGGCTAACACTCCAGAACTGACTGGTACTACTACTACTAACTACTAACAAGTTAGGAGGGCTAACACTCCAGAACTGACTGGTACTACTAACTACTAACTAGGTAGGAGGGCTAACATTCCAGAACTGACTGGTACTACTACTACTAACTACTAACTAGATTGGAGGGCTAACACTCCAGAACTGACTGGTACTACTAACTACTAACTAGATAGGAGGGATAACACTCCAAAACTGACTGGTACTACTACTACTAACTACTAACTAGATAGGAGGGATAACACTCCAGAACTGACTGGTACTACTAACTACTAACTAGATTGGAGGGCTAACACTCCAGAACTGACTGGTACTACTAACTACTAACTAGATAGGAGGGCTAACACTCCAGAACTGACTGGTACTACTAGAACTAACTACTGCTCACTGACAGACAGGAGGACATACAGTGGGGCAAAAAAGTATTTAGTCAGCCACCAATTCTGCAAGTTCTCCCACTTAAAAGATGAGAAAGGCCTGTAATTTTCATCATAGGTACACTTCAACTATGACAGACAAAAATGAGAAAAAAAATCCAGAAAATCACATTGTAGGATTTTTTATGAATTTATTTGCAAATTATGGTAGAAAATAAGTACTTGGTCAATAACAAAAGTTTATCTCAATACTTTGTTATATACCCTTTGTTGGCAATGACAGAGGTCAAATGTTTTCTGTAAGTCTTCACAAGGTTTTCAAACACTGTTGCTGGTATTTTGGCCCATTCCTCCATGCAGATCTCCTCTAGAGCAGTGATGTTTTGGGGCTGTTGCTGGGCAACACGGACTTTCAACTCCCTCCAAAGATTTTCGATGGGGTTGAGATCTGGAGACTGGCTAGGCCACTCCAGGACCTTGAAATGCTTCTTACAAAGCCACTCCTTCCTTACCCGGGCGTTGTGTTTGGGATCATTGTCATGCTGAAAGACCCAGCCACGTTTCATCTTCAATGCCCTTGCTGATGGAAGGAGGTTTTCACTCAAAATCTCACGATACATGGCCCCATTCATTCTTTCCTTTACACGGATCAGTCGTCCTGGTCCCTTTGCAGAAAAACAGCCCCAAAGCTTGATGTTTCCACCCCCATACAGTAGGTATGGTGTTCTTTGGATGCAACTCAGCATTCTTTGTCCTCCAAACACGACGAGTTGAGTTTTTACCAAAAAGCCATATTTTGGTTTCATCTGACCATATGACATTCTCCCAATCTTCTTCTGGATCATCAAAATGCTCTCTAGCAAACTTCAGACGGGCCTGGAGATGTACTGGGCTTAAACAGGGGGACACGTCTGGCACTGCAGGATTTGAGTCCCTGGTGGCGTAGTGTGTTACTGATTGTAGGCTTTGTTACTTTGGTCCCAGCTCTCTGCAGGTCATTCACTAGGTCCCCCCGTGTGGTTCTGGGATTTTTGCTCACCGTTCTTGTGATCATTTTGACCCCACAGGGTGAAATCTTGCGTGGAGCACCAGATCAAGGGAGATTATCAGTGGTCTTGTATGTCTTCCATTTCCTAATAATTGCTCCCACAGTTGATTTCTTCAAACCAAGCTGCTTACCTATTGCAGATTCAGTCTTCCCAGCCTGGTGCAGGGCTACAATTGTGTTTATGGTGTCCTTTGACAGCTCTTTAGTCTTGGCCATAGTGGAGTTTGGAGTGTGACTGTTTGAGGTTGTGGACAGGTGTCTTTTCTACTGATAACAAGTTCAAACAGGTGCCATTAATACAGGTAACGAGTGGAGGACAGAGGAGCCTCTTAAATGAATAAGTTACAGGTCTGTGAGAGCAAGAGATCTTGCTTGTTTGTAGGTGACCAAATACTTATTTTCCACCATAATTTGATGTGTACCTATGATGAAAATTACAGGCCTCTCTCATCTTTTTAAGTGGGAGAATTTGCACAATTGGTGGCTGACTAAATACTTTTTTGCCCCACTGTACATACACAGAGAGAGAGATAGAGGCCCGTGTTAACATTTCCACTCACTCACTTGAATTATTTTGACTGTGGATGTTGTATATGGTATACAGCCTTAGCTAATTTCAGCAAGCGCATGTGCCACCCTTATTTACAATCTTGGTGTCATCACCATCTCCCCTCCCCCTAATACTAATGTGGCTCTTCAACTGTTTCAGAACAGTTCAGCACCATCCTGGTGTGTGTGTGCGCGTGCACGTGCATGACTGCTTGTCACTGTGTACACATGCAGTGCCTTCAGAAAGTATTTGTACCCCTTGACTTATTCCACATTTTGTTGTTACAGTCTGAATTCAAAATGGATTCAATGTATATTTTCTCTCACCCATCTACACACACAAATTGAAAACATGTTTTTAGAAATGTGATTATTATCCTGCTGAAAGGTGAATTTGTCTCCCAGTGTCTGTTGAAAAGCAGACTGAGCCAGGCTTTCCTCTGGGATTTTGCCTGTGTTTTGCTCTATTTCGTTTATTTTTATCAAAACAAAACTCCTTAGTCCTTGCCGATGACAAGCATACCCATAGCATGATGCAGCCACCACCATGCTTGAAAATATGAAGAGTGGTACTCAGTGATGTGTTTTGTTGGATTTCCCCCAACATAATGCTTTGTATCCAGGACATAAAGTTTTTGCAGTTTTACTTTAGTGCATTTTTGCAAACAGGATGCATGTTTTGGAATATATTTATTCTGTACAGGTTTCTTCTTTTCACTCTGTCATTTAGGTTAGTATTGTGTAGTAACTACAATGTTGTTGATCCATCCTCAGTTTTCTCCTATCACAGCCATTCAAATCTGTAACTGTTTTAAAGTCACCGTTGGCCTCATGGTAAAACCCCTGAGCGGTTTCCTTCTTCTCCAGCAACTGAGTTAGGAAGGACGCCTGTAACTTTGTAATGAATGGGTCTATTGATACACCATCCAAAGTGTAATTAATAACTTCACCATGCTCAAAGAGATATTCAATGTCTGCTTTTTTAAAAAATTCTACCAATAGGTGCCCTTCTTTGCCTGGCATTGAAAAACCTCCCTGTTCTTTGTGGTTGAATCTTTGTTTGAAATTCACTGCTTGACTGAGGGACCTTACAGATAATTGTATGTGTGAGGTACAGAGATGAGGTAGTCATACAAAACCACATTCAACACTATTATTGAGTCCATGCAGCTTATTATGTGAAGGGTTGAATAGTTGACTCAAGTCCTTTCAGCTTTTCATTTTTAATTAATTTGTTTGTTACCATTTTTGAAAACATAATTCCACTTTGGCATGATGGGGTATTGTCTGTAGGCCAGTGACACAAAATCTCTATTGAATCCATTTTAAATCCAGGCTGTAACACAACAAAATGTGGAAAAAGTCAAGGGGTGTGAATACTTTCTGGAGGCCCTGTATGTGCCTGAATGTATAAGCGTGTTTGTCTCCACTCTCTCCATGCCCGCGGGGTATTGGCACCCAGCTAAAGGGCCAGTGTGTGGACACAGGGGTGTGTGTATGTCAGGTCTCCAAGGCCCCTCCTCTCTCTCTCTGTGTAATCCAAATCCACTTTCAAAGGTGCTGCTCTGGCATTAATACATCATGTGACGCCATTGCCAAAGCCTTTTGACTTGCAATATAATTAAACCACTATATTCAAATTATTCATGTTCTCTATATTGATAAGTAACTAACTTATTTGTGCAAAGTACATTACAAATGCTTTAGCAAGCTGCAGTGATACTGCACAGCAGTTGTAAATACGAACATAAATGGTAGCAATAACTTACTTTCATGGATGATGGTGTGTGTGTGTGTTACGTGTTTAGCACGTGTGTGTGTTACGAACATTGGTGCCGTGACATCAGGACGTCTGGACCTTCCTCAGTACAGCGAAGCATTGTTGATGTATGGAACATTGCGCTTAAGGGTATCAATTGTGTATTCGTATTTGAAATGTATGTAGTTCTGTCCTTGAGTTGATACCTTTATGTACTGGTATGAGTGTGAATGGTAGAGCTGGTAATTACCAGGGACCTCAAGATACCATATTATCATTAGACTTTGGTGCCGATACGATTGTCACAATTCTATGTGTATTGCGGTTCGATATTGTGATTTTTATTGCGATTTGATGTTCCAGACATATTGCTCACCATGTCTGCTGCAGAGGGACAAGAGAGAGACATTAAATCAGGAGTTTTGACCAGTCATGGAAACAAGAGGGCTGAAAACATTTGTGTCCCTATTTAAAAAAGAAGATGGAGAACAAGCTATTAAGGAAAAATACTGTTGTTCTGGTGCAGGTACAGCCAACGAGCGCAAAAATAATAATATAATAATAATAATATTGTGATATTGTCGAAATGATACGATTTATCGTTAAAAAAAAACGATGTCCCGATATGTAACTGTATCGATTTTCTCCCCCCATCACTAGTGACTGTTGGACACTGCTGGGTGTGAATGTGGTGTAGCGGAATTAAGATGGAAATATAAGACAAGCTGTTGAGGTGGAAACCATGAAATAGGAAGTTTAAAGGAAGGAAACTCCAACCGATTCAAGGTTGCTGCGTTCACGTCTGTTAACTCTGATCACGGCTGAGATGAAAGCCTCAGTGGGAGCCAAGGACCTTAACCCTTTATGGGTGGTAGACTGCAACCCATTACACTATCTCAGCTAACCCGTTAAGGGTGGTAGACTGCAACCCATTACACTATCTCAGCTAACCCGTTAAGGGTGATAGTGTAATGGGTTGCAGTCTATCTCAGCTAACCCGTTAAGGGTGGTAGACTGTAACCCATTACACTATCTCAGCTAACCCGTTAAGGGTGGTAGACTGCAACCCATTACACTATCTCAGCTAACCCGTTAAGGGTGGTAGACTGTAACCCATTACACTATCTCAGCTAACCCGTTAAGGGTGATAGACTGTAACAAGGCTCAAGATTCAAGGCCTGGTTATTTCATGAATGTTGCATTGTACCTAAAGAATTCCATAGCGGGTGGTATCTGTAAAAAGTCTATACTTTACCCCAGGATACCCATTACGGGCGGTAACTATAGAAACAAGGTAGCTTCATTCACATCAGGGGAATTTAGCCAAAAGTGTCAGCCTATTTGCAACGCACCTCCTTGTTATTGCATTTTAATGTGTTACACTGGCATTCAGTAGCATTATGACTCACATGATTAATGAAGGCATTTTAGTGTGGTACACTGGCATTCAGTAGCATTATGACTCACATGATTACGAAGGCATTTTAGTGTGTTACACTGGCATTCAGTAGCATTATGACTCACATGATTACGAAGGCATTTTAGTGTGTTACACTGGCATTCAGTAGCATTATGACTCACATGATTATGAAGGCATTTTAATGTGTTACACTGGCATTCAGTAGCATTATGACTCACATGATTACGAAGGCATTTTAGTGTGTTACACTGGCATTCAGTAGCATCATGACTCACATGATTATGAAGTCATTTTAATGTGTTACACTGGCATTCAGTAGCATGATGACTCACATGATTACGAAGGCATTTTAATGTGTTACACTGGCATTCAGTAGCATTATGACTCACATGATTACGAAGGCATTTTAATGTGTTACACTGGCATTCAGTAGCATTATGACTCACATGATTACGAAGGCATTTTAGTGTGTTACACTGGCATTCAGTAGCATTATGACTCAGATGATTACGAAGGCATTTTAGTGTGTTACACTGGCATTCAGTAGCATTATGACTCACGTGATTACGAAGGCAGTAATGTATGAAAGCATGTATATTTTAATTTTAAATGTATGTAGTTCTGTCCTTGTCTATTAATGTTCTGTATTATGTCATGGTTAATGTTCTGTGTGGACCCCAGGAAGAGTAGCTGCTGCTTTCGCAACAGCTAATGGGGATCCTAATACAATATTAATGTTGGTGTGTGTGTGTGTCCACACGGATGCCTGTCCGCCTGTTCTAATCCCAGTCTCTCTCAGCATCTGGAGCATTGACACAGTTTAAAGGTCTGGCGATGCCCACATAGGGCTGGCCCATTGCGCACACACTCACACACGGCCTATCTGGGGCACCAGAAGGCCCGGGAACCGCCAAGGCAGAGGCTGCCCACGTTGGCACTGCCACTGGGGGGGCACTGCTGGCGCTCGGGGAGAGAGGGAAATGGCAAGGGTGTGTGGTGGGGCTGAGGGAGTGAGGAAAGGAGAGGGGGAGGAGGGGGCACCTGGCATGGGATAATCACCCTGGGAATGGTCCCATGCCCTCTGTAGATATCAGGGAGGGAGGGATGGGGAGGTGTTGGGGTGTTAGAGAAAGAGGGATGAAGAGAGAAGAGATATAGAGATAGAGCGAGGGGGTGTGGGGAGATGAGAGAAAGACACAGAGAGAGAGAGAGAGAATGGATGGGGTTGTTAGTGTATGTATTGAGAGAACTCAACACTTCACATGGGACTGGGAGTATGGATGGTTTTATCATGCTAATGCTCCACTCTGCTCTTAAAGGACAGGTGCTACTTCTCACCCATAACAAGCTGGCATGGGATGCTTGTGATGCCCTCTCTCTCCCTCTTTCTCCCAGTCTCTCTCTCTCTCCCTCTTTCTCCCAGTCTCTCTCGCTCTCTCTCTTTCCCTGTCTCTCGCTCTTTTTTCCCCTGTCTCTTTCTCCCTCTCTCTCCCTCTTTTTCCCTGTCTCTTTCTCCCTCTCTCTCCCTCTTTTTCCCAGTCTCTCTTGCTCTCTCTCTTTCCCTGTCTCTCGCTCTGTTTTTCCCTGTCTCTCCCCCCCCCCTCTCTTTTTCAATGTCTCTGTCACTCTACCTTTTACCCACAGCTGGCATCGGATGCTTATGGCACAACTACCCCCCTCTCTTTCCATCTCTCTAATTTTCCCCATACAGGCTGGAATTGGGTGATTATACCCCTCTCTCTCCCTTATCTCTCCTTCAGTCCAGGCCTCAGGTTGCATCAGGGTCGTCTCCCTCTCTCCCTCTCTCCCTGCTCTCCCTGCCCTCAATGTCCTGGCCCACTGAGGGCCTATCTCTCCCTGCCCTGGCCTGGCCCACTGATTTTTTTTTACCTTTATTTAACCAGGCAAGTCAGTTAAGAACATATTCTTATTTTCAATGACGGCCTGGGAACAGTGGGTTAACTGCCTGTTCAGGGGCAGAACGACAGTGGGCCCTGGCCTGGCCCACTGATGGCCTATCTCTCCCTGCCCTGGCCTGGCCCACTGATGGCCTATCTCTCCCTGCCCTGGCCTGGCCCACTGATGGCCTATCTCTCCCTGCCCTGGCCCACTGATTGCCTATCTCTCCCTGCCCTGCCCTGGCCCACTGATTGCCTATCTCTCCCTGCCCTGCCCTGGCCCACTGATGGCCTATCTCTCCCTGCCCTGGCCTGGCCCACTGATGGCCTATCTCTCCCTGCCCTGGCCCACTGATGGCCTATCTCTCCCTGGCCTGGCCCACTGATGGCCTATCTCTCCCTGCCCTGGCCTGGCCCACTGATGGCCTATCTCTCCCTGCCCTGGCCTGGCCCACTGATGGCCTATCTCTCCCTGCCCTGGCCTGGCCCACTGATGGCCTATCTCTCCCTGCCCTGCCTGGCCCACTGATGGCCTATCTCTCCCTGCCCTGGCCTGGCCCACTGATGGCCTATCTCTCCCTGCCCTGGCCTGGCCCACTGATGGCCTATCTCTCCCTGCCCTGGCCCACTGATGGCCTATCTCTCCCTGCCCTGGCCCACTGATGGCCTATCTCTCCCTGCCCTGGCCTGGCCCACTGATGGCCTATCTCTCCCTGCCCTGCCCTGGCCCACTGATGGCCTATCTCTCCCTGCCCTGGCCCAACTGATGCCACCCCACGCCTGCCTCCTTCCTCGCCTGAACTCTCTCTCTCTGTAGTGGGCACAGATGCCCATGTTGGCCTGCAACAGCTGTCTCACCATGTGGCACTACCAAGTGTTGCCACCCAATGGAGTGGGATTGGGTGAGGGGGAGACAGGGTGGTGGGGGAGAGGGTGTGGGGAAGGGGTCTGAGTTGGGATGTGAGGGGCCGAGTTCATGAATATTAATGTTGTGATCACAGCCGAGTTCTGCCCAGGCAGGATCAAAAATCCAGGCAGATCTCTGTCTTTTTCTCCCTCCATCTTTCTTTATCTTTCTTCATTTTTCTAATGTTCTGTCTTTCTAGCTCTTTTGCACTCTTCTTCTCTCTCCCTTCTCTCTCTCCCCTTCTCCTTCTCTCCTTCCCTCGCTCTCCCTATCTACCCCCCCTTCCCCCTTTTGCTCTCACTCTCTCCCAGTAGAGTCAGTAAAGGTGATGGACAGCGCCCATTTCTCCCCCGATCACAGACAGGAAGCCCCTGGAAACAGAGAGAGGGAGGGAAACGTCAAACGCCTGGTTCTCATTGGTCAAAGAGTTCAAAATACACAAACCGTAACCAATAAGAAGACAAGCAGTCATCTAAGGAGTGGGACACAGAGACAGAGTAGTTTCATCCAAAATATTTTCATCCAAAAAGCTATACACGAGAAGTGCCGAAAACAGACTAGAGCCAACAAAATGGTGGCCATCGAGTGACGGGCGGCGTCCATTTTGGGGCGAGATCATTTCAGCTTCCAGAGTATCTTAAATAATCCTCCTCCTCACCTCAAATAAAAATTATATTCAGAATTCCTGAAGTAACACTTACACTTGACTCCCCCCGACCCCCCCCCAATCTCTGATTTTGCTGATATGTCCTTTATTGAGGAAAAACGTACTCACAACGACTGTGATATGTTGTTGTCCCACCTAGCTATCTTAAGATGAACGTACCAACTGTAAGTCCCTCTGGATAACAGCGTCTGCTAAATGACTTAAATATAAATGTAAGTGAGTCATCTAAACCGCTAAATAAGTGGCATCATGAATTATTATTATTTTTTAACATTACTAAACCTACCAGGTGGTCGCTAATTCTAGCTACACATTAACAGTGGATGGGTGAGTTAGCTACCACCACACAATGTAAAGCATTATAATCTTGGTCACAGCTGAGTATATGCAATATTCAGAGACACACTTGTCTGGTTACACAAGACTAAGCACTGTGACAGCCTATGGCTTTACACAGTACATACATGCATTCTGTTGTAATAGAAAACAGATTGGAAGGAAAACTAATCAAAAGTGAGTGATGTGATGATGGCGTCACAGTTCTATAGCTACGGCATCAGGAGAGGAGAGGGGCTGTCAGAATGAAAAGAACACACACACACACACACACACACACTGGCCAAAACAGCAGGGGTAAAAGCTAAAGGGACCGCAAGAAGGATGGAGAGATGGAGGAGAGAAAGAGAGAGAGAGAGAGAGAGAGAGAAAGCGAGGGATGGGGCAGCAGATCAGAGAGTGTCTCTAGTGTCGTGCTCTCCCTTTAAAGAAGAGCCAGGAAAACAGATTAGGAGTCCACTCTTTTTCTCCTGGGGGAGCAGAGCACCCCCCCCCCCGAACACACACACCACACAGACAGAGACACACTCTTTAACACACACACACACACTGTAGACCCTCCACTGCACCAGTCCTCTTTACAAACAACAACTGTGTTGGCTAAGAGAAGCTGAAGCTAACTCTAACTGACCCGGCCCACTGCTTAGTTAATTAGCTTGTTTTCTCACGGCTGAACCGAAGACGGTTTGTGTGTTCCATCTCCTCCTTTGACCAACATGTGGACTTAGAGGTGTAATTACTGGTTTCTCTGCCCTGTGTCACGTTTGCAAACAGTTTATGGCTGTTTAATGGGAGGGAGTATTTACTTAGAAAGCCTACTGAGGTACACACTGCCGCTGTCGATGGCTCGGTTGCTCCATTTCAGGGGCAGGTGTCTGTGCATGAGTGCATCTTGTGGTTCTATTTCGGTGTATGAATGTTTTTATATCAAATAAAAAATGTATTTGTCACATGTGCCAAATACAACAGGTGTAGTAGACCTTGCAGTGAAATGCTTACTGCAAGCCCTTAACCAACAATGCAGTTCAAGAAATAGTTCATAAAATATTTACTAAATTAACGAAAGTTTTAAAAAATCTAATCAATCAAAAAGTAACACAATAAATGTACATAACAATAACGAGTCAATGTGCGCTGGTACAGGTTAGTCCAGGTCATTTGTAAAGTGACTGCATAGATAATAAACAGTGAGTAGCAGCAGTGTAAAAACAAAGGGGGGTGTTAATGTGAATAGTCTGGTGGATTAATTGTTCAGCAGTCTTATGGCTTGGGGGTAGAAGCTGTTGAGGAGACTTTTGGTCCTAGACTTGGTGCTTCGGTACCTCTTGCCGTGCGGTAGCAGAGAAAACAGTCTATGACTTAGGTGACTGGACTCTTTGACAACAGGAAGCTTGGCCCAGTGATGTACTGGTGTGTGTGCATGGCTATCGTTTGTCTGTGTGTCTGTGTGAGTGTGTGTCTGTGTGTGTGAGCACACGCGACAGCCTGCGTCTCCTAGTATCTATTCAGGTTTACAGAGCTGCCCATGGCAGTAGGTGATAAGCACCGGTCCAACCAGACTGTACCAGCCTGGACAGGCCTGTCATTACCAGGGTAGTGTTCCGTTTTCAACTCCTGGTCCTGTAACCAGAAATCTAGCAACCAGGAACTCAACTCACTTTTTTGCCTTTGAGTATTAGTTGTGTATTGGGTTTAGTGGAGTTTCACAGCCACGTGGTATTGAGTCTCACAGTGATGGGCACATACTTTATACGCTCTAAACCTAACTGTATCAAGCCCAGCCAGGTCACCTGGGACACAAATCAGTATTCAATGTCCATCCATGTCTGAGGAGGTCGGGAGCTGACATGTGAAAAGACCACTAGGGGTAACAGCACTGTTACCTTCAAGTAGGTTTGGGTTTTGCTAGGGTGTTGTGGACGAGGATGGGCGTAAGCATCTGCCTCTGGTGACAAAGGTTGTATGTTCGAATCCAGCGATAGAAAGTTGTTGTTGATTTTTGTGTTCAGCCTGTCCCAAACCTTAACCCTTACATGAACTATTCAGACTTAATGCCTAACCTTAAGAATTCTAAGTTCATGTCTAAACTTAACCCTAACCTGGAAAATTCTGAGTTAATGCCTAAACTTAACCCTAACCTGGAAAATTCTGAGTTAATACCTAAACTTAACCCTAACCTGGAAAATTCTGAGTTAATGCCTAAACTTAACCCTAACCTGGAAAATTCTGAGTTAATGCCTAAACTTAACCCTAACCTGGAAAATTCTGAGTTAATGCCTAAACTTAACCCTAACCTGGAAAATTCTGAGTTAATGTCTAAACTTAACCTTAAACACGTTTGGAACAACTTGTAAAGAGACTGTGAGAGCCTGTTGGTCAGCCAGCCAGGGGGCAGCTAGCAACCCTTGGTTGGCCAGTAGTGCCTCTGTTTCACTTTGTTTTGTTTTTTCTCTCCTTCCCCCTTTCTCCCTCCCTCTCTTTTCTGTTACTCTCACTGTCAGACTGTAAAGGAGATGCAGACAGAGAAAAGGAGAAATGGCCAGAAAAGCCGTCCAAACTCCATCCAGCCAGAGAGTGAGATTTGTAATGCTAGACAACACTCAGTCAGTCGCAATGCGATGCTAGAATAAACCCCTCTCCCTCTCAGCCTGCAGACAAACAGGCCCTTGTGTGTTCCAGGGCCTTGTGTACGCCCCAAATGGCACCCAAACCCTGTGTAGTGCACTACTTTTGAACACTGCCCTATGGGGGATAGTGTTCCATTTGGGACGAACGACCTTGTGTGGGATATGGCACTTCTCCCTTCTCACAGCTCTGTTGACCAGTCCCAAACAGAGGAGGAACACACAGTATAGGCCTGCTAGGCAGATCAGATTTGGTTTGGGGTTTTAATGTTGAAGGCTGAACTCTTGTCTTTATCTTGATTTGATTGCTTGAGGGAATTTTGAGATAGGCCTGCTAACATGACCGTGTCTGTATGGATCTGTAATGTCAGGGTGGGGATTCTGTATGTCGGAGACCTCTTGTCAAGGCCACATCGGCAGTCATCATATTTCCTCATATCCGTTTGGTCTCCTGTGTGTTTTACGTTTGCTCTTAGTAGGTCCATCGATATGAAGTTCATGTTAATAATTCAACTCTAGATAGAAGATGTCCTGACCGAAGGCCCAGTTTGAGGGCTGAGTCTCTGTGTGTACACCTGGATGAGATTAGTGTGGATCTATATTGTTCAACTGCTCACCTATACTAAATGATATGATGAGCAAAGTGGTGAGCCCGTTCCTGGTGTGAGGGAATATGTAATTCAGTAATTAATACATCCACGTGTTTTAGGAAAGGTGATAGAAATATGTCTTTCTCAACACTGACACTTGCCCTCTATGCTGCAATAACATGTTGTGCCTTGTTTTTTCAGAACAACAGGGCACCTATCCCATAACTTTTTCTTCCAGAACTAATTTGTCTAATCGATAAAGAGCCAGAGAAGTTGAAAGAGGGTCCCAGCTGAACGTTCCGCTCTGACCGTTCCATATACCGCCGTCACTCGAGCTTCCAGCCAGTGAGGTTTTTAAGACTCATAGCCCACATAATGGCTGGTCTTAAAACAATGCGGTCGCGAGAGATGGGGGCTGCGGTAACCGCTGTGCACCGCTAACCCTTAATTACCTTTAATTAGTCCAAAGCTTCCTCTAATTGACGCGTAGAGGGCTCGCGTTAAGGCTTGCCTTTGCTCTTGCTGTGTGGAGACAATTAGGCCGTATTGCGTCGGCACAGCAACAACAGTTCAAATGTTTGTTTTTTAACTCCCTGGAATATAGTATTATTTCGATATTTTTTAAGAGAATGGTTTGGCCCCATGTTGTCTCCGTCCAAGTGAAAACAAACTATTTGAAGCCGTTTTTACCAGCATTGAAGGCTTACAGTCTTAGTGTTATTTTCTCTTCTTGGCTAGGCGGCCTAGCCCAGGCCTAATAGTGTTTGATAAGCCAAATCAAGCAAATCCGAATTAGTTTATTTATGACTTTATCCCAACATCTTAAAAACATTATTTCAATGTTTTTATAAACAAATAGTTTTCATCTACCAAGTTTCAAGTAAATAATGTTAATCACATATACATAAAAATAGGGAATGATTACTATAATACAAAGGTTATGGACCTACAGCAACAGCCACTGAACAGGGTAAAACTGGAGGGGGGCATGGAGACTTCATATTGCAGGAATAGATTATATTATGCCTAGATTAGAATATATTATAATTATTGATTCTACTGTCAAATCATGAAAATACAATTTTGAGTGCAGTTTCATCCCTGCCACACTGAGTTGTGAATATAGGACAGCCAGCTTCGCGTGTATGCATGCCATCAACAAGCCTTGGCCACTTAAAAAATATATAGTTATTAATTATTCATCTGTCAGTTGTCATATTTTTGAGAGAAATTTCACTACGTTTTTCATTGAAATTAGTGTGTTTATTTCCACATGTGACAGAGGTTTAGTATTTATTTAAAAAAATATATAGGCTATGCGACATGAGTCCGACTCATTGCAGTGCCCTCGTGCACAATGCACTGCAGAATTTACCACCATAATAGAGGTTCCTATTTTATATGCATTTCTATAGCCCCGATACTGCAGGCATATCCAGTCCTATTGGTCCAAGTTCTTGCATTAATTTATCGTCATACTGAACATTTTTCGATATAGCTAGTCATTATTCGTTTTTCTTCGTTCGTTTAGTCTTAATGCAATATACATTTTTTAACAATATTATTTTCAACAAAGTGTTTATCTTTCAGATGGGATATTTTACGAGTTGATTGCCACATTTTTTACTTTAAAATTATTTTCTTTAGAACCGTTTTATTATACCTAGAATTGTGCATATTGTTAGTATTTTTATTTATTTTTATTTCAATTAATACAAAGAATAGATAAGTGTTTAAAAAAAGGACCATGAGAATTAACCATAATATCACACATGACAAATTGCTTTGGAGGTAAATTCGGTTCCTCA
The DNA here is from genome assembly GCF_023373465.1 of Oncorhynchus keta. Classification (NCBI taxonomy): domain Eukaryota; kingdom Metazoa; phylum Chordata; class Actinopteri; order Salmoniformes; family Salmonidae; genus Oncorhynchus; species Oncorhynchus keta. Next base: position 73,677,051 of record NC_068430.1, read on the forward strand.
ACTCTTAACCTTTAAATATTTGTTGAACAAAAGTCATTTTTCGTTTTTAGATGTGTCATTATTCTTCTGAAATGTGTAACAGTAATACATTTGTTTGCTGAATGAAAACTATTGTCAAACCGGTTTCTAGGGGGTTAAATTGAAACTGGTTATGCTAAATTGATATTGTGACCATGAAGAAATATAATTTGTAACGATGGAGTATATAAAGGATTCATTCGTAGATATACTTTACTGTGTCAACGAAGAGGCAGCTTCTCAATTAGCACCTGCGTGTGAAATATAATATGATGTTCGAAATTCTGTAAAGAATTATAAAAAAAGACTGAAATAACTTATAAAACACTATGTGCCAGTTAACGATGAAAATCCAATGCATTGAAAATGAATGACTAAAATAATTAAATGCCCTTATTGTAGGCTTTGGGAAGTATGCAAATAATTTGTTATAAAATAATACTGTATATGAATTAATAAGGACTTGCCCTAGATAATTAAATGGACAACATATTTTGAAAATAAAATTGTGTATAGTTATTCCAAAAAAGGCTATAGCTGATAGACTATTACAATTAACAGTTAAACTAAGTGACATTTTCATAGGTCTGATACATAAACAGTGGGTCATCTCATCTTCACAACTAAGATCCTATTGTCAATATATCATCATAGCCTGCATGCTATTTAGTGATCGAAGTTGTATTTATTAGCCTAGTTATTGTTTAATATTTGTTATTGTGGTAAGCTATATTCTATCGGTGAAATGACCTACAACAGACGGCAAAAGAGGAACGATTGGAATTTGGAATCTCTATTCTATTTTGATTGCTTCAGAGAGAACATTTGTCTACGGCCTGTGAAAATCAATATTACCATGGTAAAATAATGTTGCCAAAGATAGACATATTTGAGAGACATTTATCACAATGTTTTTGTTTTGTTTGTTAAAATGAGTTAGGGGAAATAACTGGCCTAACTGTGCGAGGATTAAGTTCAACTCTGTTTGTCTTTCGTTTCCAGGCTACACTCCTCAACACACTGCAGTCTATTTCTTATGTTCAAAAGCAGAGCATAAACTTTGAGGGAAATGTTTTGTCGCGTTCTTGACAGACTTTCTCCCGCACCACCCTCCCCCCACACCTTTTAACCCTCTCGTGTTAAATGATAACTTAAATCATAATTCAATGAATGAATAATAGATGAGGCCAAATGCGTTGGGAGGTCAATGTTCAATAATTCATCACGCCGTTATGTTACTCCTGATGTGATGTGCTGCAGGAATGTCATTGCGTGTCTGATTGAATAGCTCCAAATGATTTCATCTCAAACAAACCAAAGATTAGACCTCAACGTATAAAAAAAGATATATTTAGCGTATCAAAATCAATGTATTGTTTGTATTGGTCCCCACCCATGTTGATGGTTGTATTTCTTAGGCCTCGGCTATATGTGGCATGTCTGGTTGACCAGCTCCAGATTGGAGTCCGGATAGTATCAACCTCAAAATAATAACAAAATCAGTGAACATTTATCGTTAAAAGGGATTATCGTTTTTTAATCAAAACGACATAAATAGCCTATTTAGAAGTTGTTGTTTTTTTTTACGCATGTGGGGAGGCCTTTTTGTGGTGTGTGTGTGTGTGTGTGTGTGTGTGTGTGTGTGTGTGTGTGTGTGTGTGTGTGTGTGTGTGTGTGTGTGTGTGTGTGTGTGTGTGTGTGTGTGTGTGTGTGTGTGTGTGTGTGTGTGTGTGTGTGTGTGTGTGTGTGTTTTGTGTCTTCAACCTACGTTGAAAATTTGAGCGGCATATCAGTCCAATATAACCTTTTGAAAAACTGCACGAACTCCCGAAAAGAATAGTCACGCAGGACAGACACAGAACAATAAACCATTTATGTGTTAAAACCCAACTGCATGGGTTAAATTCCATTCCTGAATTCAGTAATGTCACATCAATTGTCCTGCACCTGTTAGCTAAATAAACTTAGGTAGATGGCCTAAACTTTCCTCAGCTTGTGTCTTGATAGTCAACTTTCTGTGATACACTCTTAGAAAAAAAGGTTCTGGACAGAACCAAAAAGGGTTATATTGCTTGCTTCATATGGCACCCCTAAATGTTCTATATAGAACCGTGTTGTAGGGTTCTTTGATCAGAACCCCAGGGGTTCTTCTTCACTGAACCAAAATTGGTTCCATATAGGGTTCTATGTGGAACCAACTTCGGTTCTAGAACCTTAAGGGGTGCCGTATATGAAGTAAGCATAGAACTATTTTTGGTTCTATCCATAACCCTTTTTATATATTCCAATGTGGGATATTCCAAATTCAATTGCTATTGCATCCATGATCCATACATATTACATATCATTTTCTATGGGCTCGGAACTTTGAGGCGTTTTTATGAGAACGTCTGGGAAGGCCTCGGAGCGCGCGCTGCCTCATCTCACCAAATGTGTGGCACTGCCAAAGGACGCGCAAGGCCGCGCACTCTGGCCACTTTAGAAACTGTCGCTGACCCAAATGACCTAGAAATACGTCATTATTTTGAATGTTGGCATAGTTATTAGGTTTCTATCGACTGCAGTTAATGAATGTCACTATGAAACACAGGGCAAAGTTCCAAGTTGAACTAACTACCTGTCCTGACCTGACCTGGACTATTCCACGAGCCTACACCTGACACCTCTATCCTTTACTCATCTCCCTCTTTCTCTCTCCGTTCCTCTGCGGCTGGTAACGGTAGCGCAAGACAGTACAGGCAGCCCGTAATCCCCGCTGCCCGTGATTTAGCCCGAGCCCGCATAATGCTCCTAAACCCCCAGCTGCTACCCTGGCCACTTGCTCCCCGCGACAGACTGCGAACAGTTCGCGTTATTAATAATTCAACCAACTCGACGCTTCCACGAGACCACGACCGGCTGATCGCTCTGACCGGCCCCGACGCTAATAAGGCTATACAACTGCCATCATTCTTATTCCATTTTAAAGGGACATTAACCTCATTTTGTGTAGCTGATTTTGGGGAATAAACCGCTATCAGTATTGATATTGGAACGTAGGCTACGGCTATCGCATCAGTAGGCAGCATTTTACACGAGGATTTCTCGACAGGTCTTTGTTGCTGCGGTGTAGGCATTTTGGTATCTCGGCAATGCAATAACGATTTTGAAGACGTCTCTTTCATCTCGTACGCTTTGAGGAGGAGGAGGCGTGGGACCAGGGGACTCTCCGATTGTGGATCAAGAGTGAGAGAGGGGGACAAGGGGAAAGCAGAACGAGAAGACAGACAGTTGGAGGAAGAGATTGGGGTGTTAGTTTGGATACACATTTTGGAAACGGGAGCAGAGAGCTGTTATTTTGAAGGTGGAGAAAATACATAAACACAAACTTACTTTCTATCTTATCTCCGTCCACACAGTAGTTTACCTATTTGTGAGACGTTTGTTGGTGGTTCGGCGTCTCTCTCACGTCACTGATTAGTTGCAGAACTTTCTTTCACTGCTCGGTGTTGAAGGCACAGAACTTGGACTCGAACATCTCCCGAACTTCTTGGCCCGTCGACGAGCGTTGACGATGGATGCAACTTGTGCTAACAAGTGAAAAGAAGAATCCAGAATCACTAGGGGAAGTAGGGAGTCTGCTGCTACGCTGTCCTTCCTTTCCTTTTCTCTCGCAGAAGAGAAGACTAACTTTTTCAAAGACCGTTTTCTGGGCCACAGGCCGACTTGTTTAAAGGACTTGTTTTTGCTTCCGGTAACACCGAAGAAAAAACAGAGTCGCGCTCTCTCGCCCTCTTCTCTCCCTCTCGCTCTCTCTCACTTTTTTTGGAAGCAGAATTTTTAAAGTAAAATGGGTCTTTGAGAGAATTGGCACATCTCCCTGCGCTATAATGGTACGTGCTATGTAAATTAATATCATCACCGGAGAAAGCCTTTCAAAGCATTGCCATATTATTTCTAAGGTTGATATGTAGAATACCTTTACACTTTAACAATATGTTACAATTACAATTAATTTAAGAGGGGACTTATTTGATTCACGTCAGTCTAAATCTACATCTCAGTCAAAAGAGGAGTATTTGTTATTGATTAGACTAATTACTTTAGTGCCGACAGGTGTATTATTGTATTATTTAAGTCATATTATTTTATTTCGTGTGTGACTGTGTGACACTAAACGATCAAAAGTGAAGCACCACAATGCAAGCAAAGCTCACCTGTATCCCCGATGCTTGCTATAATTGTCTACTATAATTGTCTAGACAAGTGGTAACTACTCCGTTTTGTTACTGTGATGTGTCTGACTATCATAAACAGCTTATTATCCCACATGTATTTTCTCACACTCTTTTTATTTAAACCACTCTTTTTAATTAAATGTAGGCCTGATATTATTTATATTATAATTTATTATAATACATTATTTAACATTTATTATAACATTTATAATATTTTGCCTATATGCCTATTATTTATTATTATCGAAGTCAAAATAAATATGAGGCTATATAAAAATATAAAAAATAAACATTGAGAACAAAATAGTCGTCTGAATATAAAACCCATGTGATGACGAAGTGGCGGGATGCTGGGTCTATTCTGCGGTGGTTAGCCTACATCAAAAAGAATAACCAACGACGACAGCATGTTTTATCGTTCTATGAGAGCAGTTTGACAGGCCAGAATATGGGACAGTGCGGGTGGTTCTTGTGTGTCGGAGACCAAATGTTCAACCTTTTAGAAGCTTCATTGTCTGGGGTGCATCTCTTTCAAATCAAATAATGTGTATTTGTCGTGTATGTGTATACAGATTAGCAGACGTTAAAGTAGGTGCAGCGAAATGCTTTTGTTCCTAGCTCCAGCAGTGCAGTAAATGTCTAACAGTACAATAGGCCTACTAATACACAAATAATCCCGATCTCTTTCTCTTACTTGCGGAATCGTCTTTTTTTCCCCTGTAGCATGTCGGTTGTATTTTCTTCAATGGGTCGGCTAATTGAGTTGCGTAGTTGATGACACTTCATATAGGCTCCCGAAAAGGGAGGGGGAAGCGGGAATAGATTCCCCCTCAGTATTGGTGTGTTTATAGTTCATAGGCCCGTTCAAACCATCCAATGAAAATCAGACTTGTTTTTTTTTGTTGCCAGAAGCATGTGGTTACTTTACCACAAGCTATAATAATAATATGCTAATAATAACGATAATAATATATGATATGGAATCAAATTTAAATTAATAATATAAATTAATAATATAGCCTAAGATATATAGCACATAACATACATTGTGTGTACAAAACATTAGGGATGCCTGTTCTTTCCTTGACAGACTGACAAGGTGAATCCCAGGGAAAACTATGATTCCTTATTGATGTCACCTGTTAAATCCAATCAGTGTAGATGAAAAGAAGGAAACAAGTTAAAGAAGGATTTTTAAGCCTTGAGACAATTGAGACATGGATTGTGTGTGTGTGCCATTCAGAGGGCGAATGGGCAAGACAAAATATTTAAGGGTCTTTGAACAGGGTACTGTAGTAGGTGCCAGGCACACTGGTTTGAGTGTGTCAAGAACTGCAACGCTGCTGGGTTTTTCACACAACAGTTTCCTGTGTGTATCAAGAATGGTCCACCACCCAAAGGACGTCCAGACAATTTGACACAACTGTGGGAAGGATTGGAGTCAACATGGGCCAGCATCCCTGTGGAATGCTTTTGACACCTTGTAGAGTCCATGCCCCAACAAATTGAGGTTGTTCTGAAGGCAAAAGGGGTTGCAACTCAATATTAGGAAGGTGTTCCTCTCCTTAACTCTGACTGGTCCTAACCGCATTGAATTACCATTGTAATCTCTGCATCATAACTCTTCCTTAATATATGATTTGATATGTAAAAGGGATATATATGCATTACACATATGCATTACACTTTTAATAGTTCTGTTTAGCTTTTAAATGCATTGTCTGGTTTGTATACACTCAGTGTATATAGAAAAGTCAGTATTATTCAAGAGGTCACTAATAATAATATATTTTAAGTCCATAGTTAACATTAATTAAACAATGCCATTTTCTGCGTATTATTCAGGCAGCATCAGTAATAATACACTGTAACCTACACTCCAGTCACATTAGGAGTTATATTAGTGTAGTCCTAGGCCTTTTCTTGAAGCCTGCTGTCTGAGGCAAACACCCACCTCTGAAATGTACTACTTGATAGGGTGTGTGGTGTGTGTCTGATGTGATTATTCAATCTACACAGCCCGTCAGTCTGACTGGCTCTCATCTGCACACATGGAATCTCACATCACTGACTCTCAAACGTACAAACATAACATGATCCATTAACAGGTTATACTGTAGGGCTGTGACAGTCATGGCATTTTGGATGATGGTAATTGGCCAGTCAAATGACCGTTGTCACCGTAATAACCGTTCAAATAGCCCCAAACCAGCAAAGAGGAGCAAAACAGGAAGTAAATATCTGTGCTAAAATATGCGGTGTGATTTGTTGAGTCAACTCAACTGAAATGACAAAAAATACATTCCATTTCATGAGCCACATCAGTTAACATAATTTGATTGAACATTCTACATTACCATAGAAATTATTGAGTGTACCCATGAGTTTGACAGTCAAATTGCCAGTGTTAAGAGGTTCCAAGCCTGTTCTATTCATTCTGTTTCTATGTGCTGCTGCTGCATTGTGGAGACCGTTGCCTAGGCAACCGAGACTAGTTTGCTTGTTTCAGCAAGGAGCAACAAAGTTTCATCATGTTGTTAAGAGTCCATGTTAAGCCCAAAACAGACTCAACTGCATGAATGCCCGTCCTTCCCGTCTTCAGTCAGCTGTTCGTTCCACACAAAACGTTTTATTATGTTATGACGGTTATTTTACTTTCATGAGGAGTCTTCATCCATAACCATATGGTAGTTGTGCCAGCACTACGTTATAGGTGACTTAGTAAATACTGTAGAGCAGCATTTCTCAAACTCGATCCTCGGGACCCCATAAGTGCACCCTTCGGGGTTCCGATGACAGAGTGAGGAAACCCTGCTATAGAAGGACAGGGATGTAAAAACAAGTTCCTGGGAGACAGAAAAGTTGATCCTAACAAATGGTTGGTTCATGCATCAGTGAACACAATAATACAACACAAAACATCATTACCCGCATTGACAAGCTTCCCTGTAGTCTATGTTGTGGTTATTATTAGCCTCCGATTTGAACTTTGAGCTGACTCGTCTGTCAAGTGCATTATTGTAATTGGTGAGTTGGCAAGGGGGCGTAAACCTCGACATTACATCATCACCATGACATTTGACTGATTTGAATATCTGGATTCTATTTCCATGGGCTCACCGTGTGCTCCGTTATATGCCCCATTGAAAGGTGTGTTACCGTTATATGCCCCATTGAAACGTGTGTTACCGTTATATGCCCCATTGAAACGTGTTCCGTTATATGCCCCATTGAAACGTGTGTTACCGTTATATGCCCCATTGAAACGTGTGTTACCGTTATATGCCCCATTGAAACGTGTGTTACCGTTATATGCCCCATTGAAACGTGTGTTACCGTTATATGCCCCATTGAAACGTGTTCCGTTATATGCCCCATTGAAACGTGTGTTACCGTTATATGCCCCATTGAAACGTGTTCCGTTATATGCCCCATTGAAACGTGTTCCGTTATATGCCCCATTGAAACGTGTGTTACCGTTATATGCCCCATTGAAACCTGTGTTACCGTTATATGCCCCATTGAAACGTGTGTTACCGTTATATGCCCCATTGAAACGTGTTCCGTTATATGCCCCATTGAAACGTGTTCCGTTATATGCCCCATTGAAACGTGTGTTACCGTTATATGCCCCATTGAAACGTGTGTTACCGTTATATGCCCCATTGAAACGTGTGTTACCGTTATATGCCCCATTGAAACGTGTGTTACCGTTATATGCCCCATTGAAACGTGTGTTACCGTTATATGCCCCATTGAAACGTGTTCCGTTATATGCCCCATTGAAACGTGTTCCGTTATATGCCCCATTGAAACGTGTTCCGTTATATGCCCCATTGAAACGTGTTCCGTTATATGCCCCATTGAAACGTGTGTTACCGTTATATGCCCCATTGAAACGTGTGTTACCGTTATATGCCCCATTGAAACGTGTGTTACCGTTATATGCCCCATTGAAACGTGTGTTCCGTTATTTGCCCCATTGAAACGTGTGTTACCGTTATATGCCCCATTGAAACGTGTGTTACCGTTATATGCCCCATTGAAACGTGTGTTACCGTTATATGCCCCATTGAAACGTGTGTTACCGTTATATGCGCCATTGAAACCTGTGTTACCGTTATATGCCCCATTGAAACGTGTGTTACCGTTATATGCCCCATTGAAACGTGTTCCGTTATATGCCCCATTGAAACCTGTGTTACCGTTATATGCCCCATTGAAACGTGTGTTACCGTTATATGCCCCATTGAAACGTGTGTTACCGTTATATGCCCCATTGAAACCTGTGTTACCGTTATATGCCCCATTGAAACGTGTGTTCCGTTATTTGCCCCATTGAAACGTGTTCCGTTATATGCCCCATTGAAACGTGTGTTCCCGTTATATGCCCCATTGAAACGTGTGTTCCCGTTATATGCCCCATTGAAACGTGTGTTCCGTTATATGCCCCATTGAAACGTGTGTTACCGTTATATGCCCCATTGAAACGTGTGTTACCGTTATATGCCCCATTGAAACGTGTGTTACCGTTATATGCCCCATTGAAACGTGTGTTACCGTTATATGCCCCATTGAAACGTGTGTTACCGTTATATGCCCCATTGAAACGTGTTCCGTTATATGCCCCATTGAAACGTGTTCCGTTATATGCCCCATTGAAACGTGTGTTACCGTTATATGCCCCATTGAAACGTGTGTTACCGTTATATGCCCCATTGAAACGTGTTCCGTTATATGCCCCATTGAAACGTGTTCCGTTATATGCCCCATTGAAACGTGTGTTACCGTTATATGCCCCATTGAAACGTGTTCCGTTATATGCCCCATTGAAACGTGTTCCGTTATATGCCCCATTGAAACGTGTGTTACCGTTATATGCCCCATTGAAACGTGTTCCGTTATATGCCCCATTGAAACGTGTTCCGTTATATGCCCCATTGAAACGTGTGTTACCGTTATATGCCCCATTGAAACGTGTGTTACCGTTATATGCCCCATTGAAACGTGTGTTACCGTTATATGCCCCATTGAAACGTGTTCCGTTATATGCCCCATTGAAACGTGTTCCGTTATATGCCCCATTGAAACGTGTTCCGTTATATGCCCCATTGAAACGTGTGTTCCGTTATATGCCCCATTGAAACGTGTTCCGTTATATGCCCCATTGAAACGTGTGTTACCGTTATATGCCCCATTGAAACGTGTGTTACCGTTATTTGCCCCATTGAAACGTGTGTTACCGTTATATGCCCCATTGAAACGTGTTCCGTTATATGCCCCATTGAAACGTGTGTTACCGTTATATGCCCCATTGAAACATGTTCCGTTATATGCCCCATTGAAACGTGTTCCGTTATATGCCCCATTGAAACGTGTGTTACCGTTATATGCCCCATTGAAACGTGTGTTACCGTTATATGCCCCATTGAAACGTGTGTTACCGTTATATGCCCCATTGAAACGTGTGTTACCGTTATATGCCCCATTGAAACGTGTGTTACCGTTATATGCCCCATTGAAACGTGTGTTACCGTTATATGCCCCATTGAAATGTGTTCCATTATATGCCCCATTGAAACGTGTGTTACCGTTATATGCCCCATTGAAACGTGTGTTACCGTTATATGCCCCATTGAAACGTGTGTTACCGTTATATGCCCCATTGAAACGTGTGTTACCGTTATATGCCCCATTGAAACGTGTTCCGTTATATGCCCCATTGAAACGTGTTACCGTTATATGCCCCATTGAAACGTGTTCCGTTATATGCCCCATTGAAACGTGTTCCGTTATATGCCCCATTGAAACGTGTGTTACCGTTATATGCCCCATTGAAACGTGTTCCGTTATATGCCCCATTGAAACGTGTGTTACCGTTATATGCCCCATTGAAACGTGTGTTACCGTTATATGCCCCATTGAAACCTGTGTTACCGTTATATGCCCCATTGAAACGTGTTCCGTTATATGCCCCATTGAAACGTGTGTTCCGTTATATGCCCCATTGAAACGTGTGTTACCGTTATATGCCCCATTGAAACGTGTGTTACCGTTATATGCCCCATTGAAACCTGTGTTACCGTTATATGCCCCATTGAAACGTGTGTTACCGTTATATGCCCCATTGAAACGTGTGTTACCGTTATATGCCCCATTGAAACGTGTGTTCCATTATATGCCCCATTGAAACGTGTGTTCCGTTATATGCCCCATTGAAACGTGTGTTACCGTTATATGCCCCATTGAAATGTGTGTTACCGTTATATGCCCCATTGAAACGTGTGTTACCGTTATATGCCCCATTGAAACGTGTTCCGTTATATGCCCCATTGAAACGTGTTCCGTTATATGCCCCATTGAAACGTGTGTTACCGTTATATGCCCCATTGAAACGTGTGTTACCGTTATATGCCCCATTGAAACGTGTGTTACCGTTATATGCCCCATTGAAACGTGTGTTACCGTTATATGCCCCATTGAAATGTGTTCCATTATATGCCCCATTGAAACGTGTGTTACCGTTATATGCCCCATTGAAACGTGTGTTACCGTTATATGCCCCATTGAAACGTGTGTTACCGTTATATGCCCCATTGAAACGTGTGTTACCGTTATATGCCCCATTGAAACGTGTTCCGTTATATGCCCCATTGAAACATGTTCCGTTATATGCCCCATTGAAACGTGTGTTACCGTTATATGCCCCATTGAAACATGTTCCGTTATATGCCCCATTGAAACGTGTTCCGTTATATGCCCCATTGAAACGTGTGTTACCGTTATATGCCCCATTGAAACGTGTTCCGTTATATGCCCCATTGAAACGTGTTCCGTTATATGCCCCATTGAAACGTGTTCCGTTATATGCCCCATTGAAACGTGTTCCGTTATATGCCCCATTGAAACGTGTTCCGTTATATGCCCCATTGAAACGTGTTCCGTTATATGCCCCATTGAAACCTGTGTTACCGTTATATGCCCCATTGAAACGTGTTCCGTTATATGCCCCATTGAAACGTGTGTTACCGTTATATGCCCCATTGAAACGTGTGTTACCGTTATATGCCCCATTGAAACGTGTGTTACCGTTATATGCCCCATTGAAACGTGTGTTACCGTTATATGCCCCATTGAAACGTGTGTTACCGTTATATGCCCCATTGAAACGTGTTCCGTTATATGCCCCATTGAAACCCGTGTTACCGTTATATGCCCCATTGAAACGTGTGTTACCGTTATATGCCCCATTGAAATGTGTGTTACCGTTATATGCCCCATTGAAACGCTTGTGTTTTGTAATCAAATGCGTTGTGGTAAACTCTCCCTGTGTTAGAGCTCAGAAGCAAATTACTCCTCATGATCAGCCTATTGTGGGAAACAATGAGGTTATTGTAACCAGGAGAAACATTATTGTTGAGTGCACATACCACACTGTGGTTTCACGTTGTTAGAGAGTGTGGTTTCACTAGTAAGTTACCACACTGTGGTTTCACGTTGTTAGAGAGTGTGGTTTCACTAGTAAGTTACCACACTGTGGTTTCACGTTGTTAGAGAGTGTGGTTTCACTAGTAAGTTACCACACTGTGGTTTCACGTTGTTAGAGAGTGTGGTTTCACTAGTAAATTACCACACTGTGGTTTCACTAGTAAGTTACCACACTGTGGTTTCACGTTGTTAGAGAATGTGGTTTACTAGTAAGAGTATCTCGGTAAAGACAGACATGTAGGGACAGAGTTAATGTGTTACATACATTAATACCACCCTTCTACTGTGTAACTAGGTGTATAGTGTTGGCCTATAGGGATCTCCCTCACTACTGTGTAACTAGGTGTATAGTGTTGGCCTATAGGGATCTCCATCACTACTGTGTAACTAAATATATAGTGTTGGCCTATAGGGATCTCCCTCACTACTGTGTAACTAAATATATAGTGTTGGCCTATAGGGATCTCCCTCACTACTGTGTAACTAGGTGTATAGTGTTGGCCTATAGGGATCTCCCTCACTACTGTGTAACTTGGTGTATTGGCCTATAGGGATCTCCCTCACTACTGTGTAACTAGGTGTATAGTGTTGGCCTATAGGGATCTCCATCACTACTGTGTAACTAGGTGTATAGTGTTGGCCTATAGGGATCTCCCTCACTACTGTGTAACTAGGTGTATAGTGTTGGCCTATAGGGATCTCCCTCACTACTGTGTAACTTGGTGTATAGTGTTGGCCTATAGGGATCTCCCTCACTACTGTGTAACTAGGTGTATAGTGTTGGCCTATAGGGATCTCCCTCACTACTGTGTAACTAGGTGTATAGTGTTGGCCTATAGGGATCTCCCTCACTACTGTGTAACTAGGTGTATAGTGTTGGCCTATAGGGATCTCCCTCACTACTGTGTAACTAGGTGTATAGTGTTGGCCTATAGGGATCTCCATCACTACTGTGTAACTAGGTGTATAGTGTTGGCCTATAGGGATCTCCCTCACTACTGTGTAACTAGGTGTATAGTGTTGGCCTATAGGGATCTCCCTCACTACTGTGTAACTAGGTGTATAGTGTTGGCCTATAGGGATCTCCCTCACTACTGTGTAACTAAATATATAGTGTTGGCCTATAGGGATCTCCCTCACTACTGTGTAACTAAATATATAGTGTTGGCCTATAGGGATCTCCCTCACTACTGTGTAACTAAATATATAGTGTTGGCCTATAGGGATCTCCCTCACTACTGTGTAACTAAATATATAGTGTTGGCCTATAGGGATCTCCCTCACTACTGTGTAACTAGGTGTATAGTGTTGGCCTATAGGGATCTCCCTCACTACTGTGTAACTAGGTGTATAGTGTTGGCCTATAGGGATCTCCTACTGTGTAACTAAATATATAGTGTTGGCAGGGATCTTATTACTGTGTAACTAAATATATAGTGTTGGCCTTTAGGGATCTCCCTCACTACTGTGTAACTAAATATATAGTGTTGGCCTATAGGGATCTCCATCACTACTGTGTAACTAGGTGTATAGTGTTGGCCTATAGGGATCTCCCTCACTACTGTGTAACTAGGTGTATAGTGTTGGCCTATAGGGATCTCCCTCACTACTGTGTAACTAGGTGTATAGTGTTGGCCTATAGGGATCTCCCTCACTACTGTGTAACTAAATATATAGTGTTGGCCTATAGGGATCTCCCTCACTACTGTGTAACTAGGTGTATAGTGTTGGCCTATAGGGATCTCCCTCACTACTGTGTAACTAGGTGTATAGTGTTGGCCTATAGGGATCTCCCTCACTACTGTGTAACTAGGTGTATAGTGTTGGCCTATAGGGATCTCCCTCACTACTGTGTAACTAGGTGTATAGTGTTGGCCTATAGGGATCTCCCTCACTACTGTGTAACTAGGTGTATAGTGTTGGCCTGTAGGGATCTCCCTCACTACTGTGTAACTAAATATATAGTGTTGGCCTATAGGGATCTCCCTCACTACTGTGTAACTAAATATATAGTGTTGGCCTATAGGGATCTCCCTCACTACTGTGTAACTAAATATATAGTGTTGGCCTATAGGGATCTCCCTCACTACTGTGTAACTAAATATATAGTGTTGGCCTATAGGGATCTCCCTCACTACTGTGTAACTAAATATATAGTGTTGGCCTATAGGGATCTCCCTCACATGGTGCTGGAGATACTGTAAATTGGGTGGGTTATGCAGGGTTTTGTTCCAGCCCACTTACACACCTGTGCTGGGCTGAAATTGGAGATATGTGAAGGGAACAAGGACAGAAAGAAAGGAACATCTTCCTGGGATGAAACACAGCTACAATATATCTGGTATAAATACAATATATCTTTATTGATACAGTACAGCCCTGGTATAAATACAATATATCTGTATTGATACAATACAGCCCTGGTATAAATATAATATATCTGTATTGATACAATACAGCCCTGGTATAGATACAATATATATTTATTGATACAATACAGCCCTGTTATAGATACAATATATCTGGTATAAATACAATATATCTTTATTGATACAATACAGCCCTGGTATAAATACAATATGTCTTTATTGATACAATACAGCCCTGGTATAGATACAATATATATGTATTGATACAATACAGCCCTGGTATAGATACAATATATCTTTATTGATACTATAGAGCCCCACATTAGAGGTGTCATAATACCCATTAAACTTAGCGGTCAAACAGGGAAATGTTTCCAATCCTTTTTCCACCATACATTTTTCCCATAAGAGACTTTATAAACTCTTAAAATAAGGGCTGTGTTTCGTGTAGGCTTACCCTGGCGTGACATTTTGATAACCATGTAAATCTCTCTCGGACAAGGTGACTTTTATCAATATATTCGTCTCTATTTACTCTCAGATTACAAAATGCTGATTAGCATCAAAGTAGACAGCAAGGAAAACTACCAATCCCTGCAAGCTCCTGCACATCATCTCTAGCTGACACCTTTGCTAACAGTTATTGTGTACATTTAAAACTTGCTCAAGACAGTTCACAGAATTACCCATTTAAAGAAATGTAGCCAGGTTTTATGGCTATTATGACTCATACTGTGGTACTCGATACAGACTTAGTATAAGTACAATGTATGTTTATTGAAACAATTAAAGCCCTGTGCTAGAAGTTAGCTATTTGTTCTGTGGTGACGTTTCCTTTAGGGACAAATCTAGGATCAGCTTTCCCTCCCCCAATCCTAACCTTAACCATTAATGGCGGAAACGCTAAACTGATCTAAGATCAGTGTCTAGGCCGTGGGAACTTCACCCTACACCTAGCTACCTGTCTTGTCTAGTATTTGTCACCATGCCAGGTTTATAGTGCATCTCTGGGGCGTGGTGGTGTACACTAAGTCTGTCCCGCAGCCATGCAGTTCTGTATGAACTTGTTCACCCTGTCCTGTTTGCCTTGAACTCTTAGGATGTGAGGGATTTTCTACCTTATGTCTGTCAGTCGGTTAGTCAGGGTAATTGCTGGCCTGGGCTGGTCTCCATTGTCAATGCTTTATTCATTCAGCCACCCACACACTGTCAGTCACACACACCACTCACACTTGTTGTGGGTAACGGTACTTGTCGTGGCCACACAACACACATCCACGCATGCACGCACGCACGCACACACACACACACACACACACACACACACACACACACACACACACACACACACACACACACACACACACACACACACACACACACACACACACACACACACACACACAGCTATGTCTTACTATACTTGTGTGGACCAACAATTGATTCCCATTCAAAACGTGAACCTTATCCCCTAAACCTAACCTTAACTCCTAACCCTAAACCTAACCAAAAACCCTAATTCTTACTCAAACCCTAATCCTAACCCACATTTTGTTTTACAAGTGACGACTAGCAAAATGTCCTCACTTCTCAAAAATGTAGGTGGTTCACTATTCTTTTGAAGACTTCTGGTACTCACAAGTATAGTAAACGTGTACACACACACACATAATGAATTGACACTGAAGTGAAGTCAGACATTTTGTAAAGGAGTTTCTACACACCTACAGAATGTGTGTACTACATATTGCTCTAACCACAGTTTACTGTTGTGTAAACCTGCTATGCTATTAAGCAGAAAACAACATTCAGCACCACTCTGTCTTGGCTTCAACATCTGAACCCATTAAACTAATGTTAAACCCCCTAAAAGTGAACTGAAATAATTAGCACAGGCCCCATATCCATTCCAAAACCACACACACACACACACACACACACACACACACACACACACACACACACACACACACACACACACACACACACACACACACACACACACACACACACACACACACACACACACACACACACACACACACACACACACACAACCAACACTCACCCCCTCCTCCCTCCTCTTTCTCTGGTTTTCTTTTGTCCTCATCCCTCCCTCCTCCCTCCTCCCTTCCTCCCTCCTCCCTTACTCCCACCTCCTCCCTGCCTCCTGCCTTCCTCCCTCCTCCATCCACCTCCTCCCTCCCTTCTTCCCTCCTCCTCCCTTACTCCTTCCTCCTCCCTTACTCCCTTCTCCCTACCTCCCTCCTCACCCCCCTGAGATAGCGGTGTGAAAAATCACATTTTTTCAACGTTTTCTCCCTGAGGTGGCTCTGGCAGGGATTCACATGCCTTTCATACCCCCGCACACGCACACGCACATGCACACGCACACACACACACACACACTGGAACAGACCGGTTTCGGCCCAGCCTTTGATGTGCTTGCCATCTCATGCAGGTTGGCTTCCTTGGTTTATTGGTGTCTGTGCATACGGCTCTGTGTGTGTGTGTGTGTGTGTGTGTGTGTGTGTGTGTGTGTGTGTGTGTGTGTGTGTGTGTGTGTGTGTGTGTGTGTGTGTGTGTGTGTGTGTGTGTGTGTGTGTGTGTGCGTGTGCGTGCGTGCGTGCGTGCGCGTATGGCTCTGTGTGTGTGTGCGTGTGCGTATGGCTCTGTGTGTGTGTGTGTGTGTGTGTGTGTGTGTGTGTGTGTGTGTGTGTGTGTGTGTGTGTGTGTGTGTGTGTGTGTGTGTGTGTGTGTGTGTGTGTGTGTGTGTGTGTGTGTGTGTGTGTATGGCTCTGTGTGTGTTTATTTGGCATCGGCATATCCCGGCCACCAAATTCATAATAATAAATAAAAAGAATAATTGTAATAATAATTACTAGTTGTTAAAGAGAGAAACTGACAACGGTTGGATAGTTGTGATGATTGTTCTGCAGCCAGAATAACTGGTTTGGGAGAGCGGCATCTATCAGGTGTGGTGTGTACTGTGCTGGGCAGCATGTGTGTGAATAGGGAAGAGGATGTGTGGGTTTGTGGCTGTGTGTGCATGGGCACGTGTGTGTGTGCATGGGCACGTGTGTGTGTGTGTGCGTGTGTGTGTGTGTGTGTGTGTGTGTGTGTGTGTGTGTGTGTGTGTGTGTGTGTGTGTGTGTGTGTGTGTGTGTGTGTGTGTGTGTGTGTGTGTGTGTGTGTGTGTGTGCGTGTGTGTGGCCATTTGTGTAATTATTGATACGGTTCCAATAATTCACTTTTAAACTGAACTATCTGAGGATCAATCCCAAGGCTCAATGGAGGTGTGTGTGTGTGAGAGAGAGATTGTGTGTGTGAGAGAGAGAGATTGTGTGTGTGAGAGAGAGAGATTGTGTGTGTGTGTGTGAGAGAGATTGTGTGTGTGTGATTGTGGTTATTAGTGTGTTCCAGTACAGGTTTTTGGAGATCTCACCTCCAGTTGGGCCATATGGTCCACAATACATCCCCACAAAGAATCTCTCTTTTGTTAGTTATACCAAGCCGGATGGCGATTTATTTAACCAACTGGATCTTCCCACAAAAGCATCCATCCTATATCCATCTCACGTCTTTGATATCAGATGGTTAAAAAAAAAAGTCTCAATTAACACATTTGCATTGGGTTGGTGTTAGTGATCCACTTCCAAACAGGTCAGAGAATCTGTGTGCGTCCCAAGTGGCACCCTGTTCCCTTTATAGTGCACTATATTTGACCGGGGTCCATAGGGGTCCTGGTCAGAAGTAGTGCACCTTAAAGGGAGTAGGGTTCCATTTGGGACGAGGCCTCCGTTTCCAACGCCTTGGTCTCTTCCCTCTAAAATGTTAATTAGCTTGTGCTTTGAGATATTTCCGCTCAGGGCTGGCCATATGGACCAAGCATATGTTCTGTATATACAGTACAATATATCATTCATACATGGCTCAGGGATGAACAGTGATAAGGGGAGATACATTTGGGACAGAACCGAAGGGGGTTTGGTTCAGTACAAAGGGAGACAGTATATTGTGGGGTCTGTGTTATCCCTCCCTTGACAGGTGGAGAGCATGGTATTGCTTCACCTTTATTCTACTGTGTAATAACAAGGTTTCCATGTGTTCCCCAATAGAAGGACGAGAAGGGATTTCCTGTTGCAATCGTTCTCCATCCAACTGCAGAACACCATCTTTCACCAGGCCTAGTAGCATCCTCACACACACACACACACACACACACACACACACACACACACACACACACACACACACACACACACACACACACACACACACACACACACACACACACACACACACACACACACACACACACACACACACACACCAGTAAACGAGCCAGCAGCCAATTGGACCAGCCCATGTGCCCAGTGCCAACACCTAGCATTTTGGGTCCGGGCTTGGCCAATCAGAACAACTGACACTGTCTCTGCCCGGGACGTCCAATCACAGAGGGCCTGTGCACCTGGTGATGCATTAGGGGCCGGTTACAGTGTTAACAGTGGGCTTCAGCTCAGACAGTCAGACCCCCAGACACGCACGCACACACACACACACGCACGCACGCACGCACGCACACACACACACACACACACACACACACACACACACACACACACACACACACACACACACACACACACACACACACACACACACACACACACACACACAGGTGCTGTGGCTAAGGTCCATGAGGAGCACAGGCCAATGAGACCTGCTATCTAACACGTGTCCTGGCACTGGACTGGGTGGCAGCATCCCTTTCCCATCATGCATTGTGTTATCAGTGGGCCGCCTCTCCCTCCTTCTCCCTCTCCTTCTTATCCCAGCTCAGTGGTCTCCGCTCTCACTCCCCCCCTCTCTCTCTCTCTCTCTCTCTCTCTCTCTCTCACTCCCTCTCCCTCTCTCTCTCTCCCCTTCTCTCTCAACAATGAGAACAGTGTGCCCACATTAAAAACGAGGGCCTCACCGTAAAAATAAGTTTATGTGCTAATAAAGATGATTAGAAATCACACAAGCCGCATGAAATGAAAAAAAACGTTGTGGGCTCAGATTATATATAATATATTATATATATTATACCTCCAAAAAATATAAGTAGGAGATAGAGAGTGAAAGAGAATATTTACATGTTAGTAGACGGTCTTATGCAGAGGAACTTACAGGCACAATTAGGGTTAAGTGCCTTGCTCAAGGGCACATCTAAATATTTTTTTACCTAGTTGGCTCGGGGATTGAAACCAGCAACCTTTCGTTTACTGGCCCAACCAGTAGGCTACCTGCCGCCTAGCAAGAAGGAGAGCGAGAGAGTGGGATAGAGAGAGGGAAAGGCAAGAGAGGGAATGGAGAGAGAGGGAATGGAGAGAGAGGGAATGGAGAGAGAGGGAATGGAGAGAGAGGGAATGGAGAGAGAGGGAATGGAGAGAGAGGGAATGGAGAGAGAGGGAATGGAGAGAGAGGGATTGGAGAGAGAGGGAATGGAGAGAGAGGGAATGGAGAGAGAGGGAATGGAGAGAGAGGGAAAGGAGAGAGAGTGCTCATTCCGAGTGGAGGGATATGAATAGCCTTTGTTTTCACCACAACTCAGGGTTGTGTGGTCTGCCAACGTCTGGCTCTTATTATGGGCTTTGTGTCGGCACTGCAAGTGGTGCGCACGTGTGTGTGTGTGTGTGTGTGTGTGTGTGTGTGTGTGTGTGTGTGTGTGTGTGTGTGTGTGTGTGTGTGTGTGTGTGTGTGTGTGTGTGTGTGTGTGTGTGTGTGTGTGTGTGTGTGTGTGTGTGTGTGTGTGTGTAGTGTCAGAGGGCATGTACAAATGCATATATGTGTTAGTGATTATGTTTGCACTCGTGTGCTTATATTATATAAATATAATCTCATTCTACCAGGTAGGCTGTGGATATATACAAGGGGGGTGAGGGCCAGGTTGGCAACAATGTGTGTGTTTCTTTCTCCTGGTCTATCTGGGAAAGTTGTGAAATTGAAATAGGATTTCACAGAACTGTGCGGCTAGCTACCTGGCTGTGGGATTTGGTCTCCAGCTAAACTAAGTGGAGTGGAGTGGGTTAGCCTGATCCAATCAACCACAGCAGAACTGGAAAGAAATGGAGCTATATCTCACGCACACATACTGGAGCACACACACACACACACACACACACACATACTGGAGCACACGCACACACACACACACACACACACACACACACACACACACACACACACACACACACACACACACACACACACACACACACACACACACACACACACACACGCACAAACACGCACAAACAAACACAAACAAACAAAACAGGCTCTTGCCAGAGTCTTCCCTTCCTTTAGAATACAAATTAAGCTTCTCTGAATACAGACTAGTTATTACACTTCCCCTCTGAGTACAGACTAGTTAGTACACTTCCCCTCTGAATACAGAATAGTTAGTACACTTCCCCTCTGAATACAGAATAGTTAGTACACTTCCCCTCTGAATACAGACTAGTTAGTACACTTCCCCTCTGAATACAGAATAGTTAGTACACTTCCCCTCTGAATACAGACTAGTTAGTACACTTCCCCTCTGAATACAGACTAGTTAGTACACTTCCCCTCTGAATACAGAGTAGTTAGTACACTTCCCCTCTGAATACAGAGTAGTTAGTACACTTCCCCTCTGAATACAGAATAGTTAGTACACTTCCCCTCTGAATACAGAATAGTTAGTACACTTCCCCTCAGAATACAGACTAGTTAGTACACTTCCCCTCTGAATACAGACTAGTTAGTACACTTCCCCTCTGAATACAGACTAGTTAGTACACTTCCCCTCTGAATACAGAATAGTTAGTACACTTCCCCTCTGAATACAGAATAGTTAATACACTTCCCCTCTGAATACAGAGTAGTTAGTACACTTCCCCTCTGAATACAGACTAGTTAGTACACTTCCCCTCTGAATACAGAATAGTTAGTACACTTCCCCTCTGAATACAGAATAGTTAGTACACTTCCCCTCTGAATACAGAATAGTTAGTACACTTCCCCTCTGAATACAGAATAGTTAGTACACTTCCCCTCTGAATACAGAATAGTTAGTACACTTCCCCTCTGAATACAGAGTAGTTAGTACACTTCCCCTCTGAATAAAGAATAGTTAGAGTTTGGGAACCCTGTTGTAGGGGATAATATTCAAATGTAATCAAAGCTCTGATCGGTGCCAACCTCATGGTGAGCAAGGTGAACAATAGGATAATTAGCTGCCTGTTCATAATCGTTCTGTGGTTGTTCTTTAATTGTTTCTTGTGTTCTGTATGTTAATTTGTTAATCTATAATCAAAATGGGAGAAAACAAATATGTGAGGAACAGAATGTTTCAGTAGTAAAACAGAAAGGCGTTCTCTGTAGTACCAAATCCTTGAGCAGGGGCTGCTTTTCCCAGAATTATTCAGGCTGCTTAACGATAAGGCTTAAACTACTTGTAATGTAATTCACTAATACACCACTGCAATTTAGGCCTTCAAATGTGATGTGTGTGTTGTTATGTTGTGTTATGTTATGTATATAAATCCAATCAGCGATGAATGAATGAATTATTGCGTTTCAGGCCACTGACACGTACCTGGTGAATGAAGACCCTTCGAGAGGCCCCGGGATGCCCGAGTGTTTTCTCGTGTCTGATTCCTACAGGGTACGTACACACACACACACACACACACACACACACACACACACACACACACACACACACACACACACACACACACACACACACACACACACACACACACACACACACACACACACACACACACACAATAACTCCCTACTACCAGTTACCTTCACTACAACTGTCACTACACTATAGTTTTAAAAAAATGTTTTACCAGGGCCCAGAATATATATATTTATCAAAATATTAATGTATATTTATCAACATATAAATATATCAAAATATATCAGGGCATTCCATGATATGGCCATTGCATCATGGGAGGGAAAACATCCACAACAGGTTCAGCATTCAAAACATATAATGCACATATTCATGTTTCATTTATATACATATCGTACTTACTATTCACAGTACAGTACACTGTTTTCCCTTCTGTTACTTCTTTACTCTGACAGTCTGAGCCTTGTATATTGACATGTACACACCTGGGACTATTGTACATGTCTGCATGTGTAATGTCTCTGCACAGTAACAGAGACACGACTGTTTATGTCCTCGCTTCATTCCCTCTGCTTTTCTTTCTAAAGGCCTCTGACTCCAGCCACCTGTCTGGCACATTGAGCGTGCTAATGATTTTATCAATATGCTACATCACTTTCCAGTATGTAACAGCCAAGCCACAGGCGATGGTAAACAGCAAGTATGCATAGTGCCGTACTCCTTCAGTGTGTAGAAAGAAGAAACAGCAAGGCCCTAACACACACACCAACCAACCAACCGCGAGGCACTAAATATCGTTAGATGACATATGGTTTTCCCATGTGTTTTTTAATGGCAGATTTAGCCTGTGGGTTTGGGAGTTTGAGGTAACTTACTAATGGTCAAAACTGGTTGTTTGATGCATGGGAGTTTGTGTGTGTGTGTGTGTGTGTGTGTGTGTGTGTGTGTGTGTGTGTGTGTGTGTGTGTGTGTGTGTGTGTGTGTGTGTGTGTGTGTGTGTGTGTGTGTGTGTGTGTGTGTGTGTGTGTGTGTGTGTGTGTGTGTGTGTGCGTCTGCGTGTGCGTGCGTGTGCGTGTGTGTGTGGGAGTTTGCATTGTGGGGAGAATGGAATCAGAATTCAGAATTCCCTTCATTTTGGGGCTCTAGAACTCCTGGGTTGTTAGTGGTTGGGGTGAGAGGATCTGTTAAGACAACAACCTGTGATGAATACAGAGATTGCCTGTGTCCCAAATGGCAACCTATCCCCTACACAGTGCACTACTTTTGTCCAGAACCCTATGGGCCCTGGTCTAAAGTAGTGCACTATATAGGGAATAGGGTGTCATTTGGGTCACTGCCAGAGAGAAGGATTGAGACAGCCAAGGAGAGAGGGGAATAGGGAGCCAGGGAGAGAGATAGAGAGGGAGAGATGGAGAGCAAGAGAGAGATAGAGGGAGATGGAAACCAAGAGAGAGAGAGAGACAGAGACAGAGAGAGACAGAGAGAGAGAGGGAGATGGAGAGCCAGAGAGACAGAGAGAGAGAGGGAGATGGAGAGCCAGAGAGGGAGATGGAGATAGAGAGAGAGCCAGAGCACAAAGACTAGGAGTTGTTGGGCCTGTGCCGCAGGGTGTGGTGAGGAGAGGGGGATTTGGAATTGGATCCCCCTCTTTCTGATTTCCCCTCACTTTTTCTCTCTCTGATTCTCTCAATCTTTTTTCTGCCTCCTCTGCTCTCTTTAATTGGCCACAGAGTGTGGTGTAGCATAGTGTGTGTAGGTGTGTGTGTGTATGAATGCGTGCGTGCATATGGCTATGTTCTCTGTTGTGTGTGTGTTCTGTAGGGGCTGCATGGCATTCCTAATGCACAGTGCTGCATGGGGCTGAGGTCTCGTAAATCTACTGGGCTTCAACGACTCCCAAAAACTCAGCTTGGCGCTCGTGCTCCGGGGTGACTTCAAACCCTCCAAAACCGCACCCCTACACACAATCCCCCCCACACACACACACACAGACAGACAGACAGACAGACAGACAGACAGACAGACAGACAGACAGGCAGGCAGGCAGGCAGGCAGGCAGACAGACAAATTGAACACATTCTCCTACCTCACCTCAAGGGTGAATTGGCGGGATGCAGGAGAAGCAGTGTGATTGGCAGGGTGTGTGTGTGTGTGCATCATATGCTCTCCCTGCAGCTATACATACAGAATGTGAGGTTGACCCGAGATGATCAACCAGCTGAACATTGACCAGGGTGTTTAAGGATAAGCCAGCCAGCCAGTCAGTCAGTCAACCAGCCAGCCAGTCGTTGATTAAAAACAGAACTATGTTCTCTTCAGAAAACACAAGTCCAATTGTGGCTGACTCTTACTTTCTATTAGCCTGTAGATGACTATAACAGATGGCTGGGGTTAAAGAGGTTTGGTGTTCTTTCTGTAGTACTGTGGTTAGGTCCCCTTATACATATATACAGTAATAGGATATTTCACTGATGCTTTTATACAAAGTGACTTACAGATGTAGGATCTTATATTGATCACTCTTTTGTTCCTGATAATCTTGTACTGTGACAATATAGGTCGAATTAAGATCTTACATCTGTACATACAATATACCCACTCCCAGAAGAAGAAATGGTAGGCTTACGTAATGTTGAGTGTCTCTGGTAGTTGTGAGACGTGCGGTTTGTAAGTGCTGGCCACCCCTGTTTGATTGGAGTGGTGCCGTCTATACCCTATTGTTCAAGTGGGCTACACTTTATATTACTATGTGTGTGAGAAAGGTGTTCAAATGACTGTCTCTCTCTCACACACACACACACACACACACACACACACACACACACACACACACACACACACACACACACACACACACACACACACACACACACACACACACACACACACACACACACACACACACACACACACACACACACACACACACACACACACACACACACACACACTCAAATGCATTAATAATGGGTAATGTGCATGACTATGATGAGTGAGGGACCCTGTAATTTGACCAACCTGTCTTTAACAGGCAGTGAAATACCAATTGACAACGTTAAAACGTGATGGCAAGTAAGGGCTTGGCAGTTGGCACGATCAGGTTTAGTAGCTGTTTCAACGTTATAATTGCGGTCAATGTTGGTTGGTGTTTTAAGTTTGATGTTGTCTCTATCCAACTCCCAAATTGATCACATCTTTATAAAGCGCCACGATTTACATCTGAATATGTGATAGGGAAATAGAGGGAGAGAGAAGGGGGGAGTGTGTGTCAGAAAGAGTTCACAAACTTTCCCCCAAAGTTTGTGTAGGCTTTCACTTTCAGCTCGAGGCGGGGTTAGTGGTACAGCATAGAGTGAGCGCGAGGGGCACAGCGGAGCGTTTTGCAATGCAGTACCACATGCAGCGGACTTCCAACTTCTATCCAACTTGAATAAGATTCCACTTTATGAACTCTAAAATAACCATGTACTCCCCTTACTGCTTGACACAGGTAAAAACTCTACTTTTCTTTGGCATCCTGCCTCCACTTTAGCTCTCCGGATGTTGTTGTTTTTTAATGTTGTCGTTGTCCATGTACGGTGCCGCTAGTCAATAATTTGGTTTTAGGGACCTTTTCGCTATCCGCTCGTTTCAGATGGTGTGTTCGGCTTCTCTCCGCTCTCTGTCCCTCTTCCCCTTTGATGGCATCTCTCCAACAGGCTTTCTTGTGCGTTTCATTACACATGGTTAGAAGAGAAAATGGCGCTTCTCCTGAATCTATTTTATATCAAAAGGAGGGGAGAGAAGTGCTCAGGAGGGAACGGGGCTCGCGCTATTCCTACATTAGTCGCCTGTTATGCTGTCCTATAGCTATTTAAAAACACAACAATTACACAACCATGTCAACTAAGTAAAAGAACCAGCATTGAAAATATTAGTTTTCGAGTGCTTTTCCGTGGAAATGAACGATTTTTCTAACTTTGTTGCGATAGTTGCGGTAGCTATGGAGGTGTCTGAGCGACTGTCACTGTGCTTGTCATTCAACCCACACGACAGCTGTAGCCGGGCTCTCAGCTTTAGGCTTCTGTTCTGTTGTCACATGCAAATGTCCGTATAGATTTAGTTGAAATATAGTTTTACATTTCCAATCGAAACATGTCGTTTTTACGATGATAAGTGTAGAAGGAAAGGTGTATTATTTCGGAGGACGGCGGGAATGCATGCCCGTTTTCCCTCAGCATTGGCTTGTGTTCGGATCACAATATTGTAACGCGTATACTTATAGATTCCTTGTATGTAATCGAGTATGGGGAATGTTATCGGCCTGTAGTTTTATTCAATTTGACACACAACTGAAGCAACCTCACAGGCCTAGACAATGAAGGGAGAAATATGCCATTAAACTATGAGGACTTTATAGGCCTTAGACATCTGACTGTATAGGCCAGATGAGTACATTTGTAAAGGTTGCTTGTTTTATTTGAGTTGATATTTGCTTGTTGAACGAGATACCTTTACGGCAGAATACGGGTGAATACATAGGCCTACATGAGGGAGTGTTGGTTTTGATATTCATTTTGGGGTTATTGTGGACGGCAAAAGGCAAGAAATGAAATGGCAATGCCGTTATGCGTAACTTTAATGTGGTATGTATAGGCCTAACATTGAGGCTTTTCCCTCGGTTGGTTTGGAATTCGGATATGTGTTAACAGTGGTTGGAGAATCAAGTATTGTAGGCTACATTTAACAATTATATACTGATACAACATGTAGTATTTTAGAAATAAAAAATATGGCACACAAGGAAGCGATTTTGGATCATATGCATATCATTACATATCATATGTGTTTATGCACTTGAAACAGTTTTTCTGCTGACAAGTCATATGAAGGCCTATTTACCTAAATAGAAAAGTACTCATCTAAGTGACTGGTTCATTTATTTCAGGTGAACATCTTAAAATGAGGTCACAGTGCAATTTACTGTCCCGTTTCACTGGAATCCGTTTCGTAGCCTCATGACAGCAGGTCTATGCTGCTTATTATGCATATGAAATAACAACAGGACAAATATGATTGGATTCATTTACTTTATAAAACATGTAACATGTGATTAAGACTTTGGATGTGTATATTTGGACTTCACTGTAGCCGTCTGAGAAAAAGCGTTTGAGCGCGCACGGAGCGGTGCGAATTTCACCTATAACTGAGAAGTGCAGGGCAGGACTGGCAGGACCGAACTTGTTTGCCCCTTGAAGCTCGACGGAAGTAGCTTACAGACAGACAGTAGGCCTATTATACACTTATATTTGAATATCGCCTTAAATGTCACAATCTCAGCACTCGTTTCACTATTTTTCTTTGTCTGGTGGTCCCATAGGCAGTAAACTGTAGGGCTTCCTCTTCTAAAAATACATGAATTTTATAACGTTTTGTTTTTTTCAGTGTGCGTCTTGATGTTCTATTTTGTTTAGTCTTTTACCACTATTATTGTATGCTAAAATATAGCCTGTGTAGCCGTGCAGTAGATCTATAGGTCACGGGGCCTTAGCTCCTTGTCTCAGTATAGCCTATATGCCTTACTTGTGGCTGAGGTTGAATTGTACATTTTTTTATTGGCATCTCTGACTCAATTTTAATAGGATAATTCACACAATGAATATTATTTTACCAACACGCAAGTGCTTACACTCATAATAGTCCAGATTCCAGACGCGGCCTTCTCAGCTTTGCAAGTGTTTTTCGAAGTCCCATGAATTAATGAATGCCCTTCGTTATTTTAATTACACTTAATAGCCTACTTTAACCATACAATTGGATGTGTTGTTGTCACTGTAATTTATATTCACTTTCTGTAACAAGTGTTCAGTTTTAGAATTAGGCCTAAGGAACAGTAACCGCATGTTTGGCTGGGGAGAAATGTAGGCCCTCTCCGTCAGCTCTTTGTAGTAGACACAGTCAACGCTTCAGCTAAAATCACTGTTGAAGAAATGTCAGTCTTAAAGAAACGTTTTTCTTATAGAAAATCATAAACAGCATTAATTATTTCTTTAAAGATAGATATTGTCATATTGGTCAGCTGGGGTCAATGTAATTTAGCTTGTAAGAGTTCAGACTTGGCATTATTTAATTAGTTTATGTTTTATTTGCCTATACATTTATTCAGGGCACTTCTTTCAAAAACTGCATATTTAGTTTAGATATATTTCCAAGCCAAGTGCATATGGGGTTGAGCTCCGCGCGCATCATGTTTCTCTTTCTTTCCATTAATTAAAATTAATTGGCTACAGATCCGCCTACATGAGCCGAGCAGCGCGGCGAGCACGTGCATTATGCCCATATGCGCGTGCATGCTGCCCATATGCGCAATACATATTGATCTTGTTAAGCTTCTGTGAGCTGATTTGTTTTCCTCGCGACTGATAGATTTTTCACCAGTAATTGATTTGTCAGCGTTATAATGATCTGATTTAATTTAAATATTGTAGCATATTCAGTATTTGCATTATAAAAAAGGCAGTCAAAGTTGCTTGGCCTCAAGACATTATGCAGATTATTTGGCAGTGAGAATATGAAAGGAAATACATGATATTTTTTTCTTGCCTGTTCCAATATTATATGTTTGCAAGTTGTGCAAATTCTTGCGATATGATCTTTTGACTAAAAAGTTCCCTCCGAGCGTTGAACGGAGTTTTCAGAGGGCCAATTAACCTTGGTTTTCCGGTGAGTGAGAGAGAGAGAGTGTGTGTGCTTATCATACCACCCGCGGGAATTATCCTCGCGTTCCTCCGGAATCAACCATTTTGTCTGGAGATTGACTTTACATTTTCTTCGATTTAACCATGTTGTTAATAATGTAACAATCAGCAATGGGGACACGTGGTAACAAACGTAAACAATCAGCGATACATTATTAATGAGGATAAAAGCTTTGTTGGAATGGACATGCTTAGGTGAGGGACCTTGGGCATGACGCGTAATGGACGCGAAGTATGGATAGCCAAATCAGTACATTTGCATAGTGGCGCTGGGAGGGTTTTTGAGGAGGAATATGGCACTGTTTTATGTTTTTTTGTAGGGAGAGGAAGGAGAGGAGGGAACCATTTGCATAAAGGTTTTATGTAATGTGTTTGGATATCAATTATTGCTTCAGTCTCCACTCAAGTTTCCCAGAAAATGTGATATTTAGTGCAGGCTAGACTGCGTCGAGTCTGGATTTGCTTGCGTTTTCACGAAGCTTCCGCAGTCTGCCTTTTACGGACAGTGCCAACCCATTAATTTTTCTGCTGCTCTTGATAACAAAATACGTAACCCTTGCTGGACATGCGTTTAGTTGTTGGTCGATTTAATGGTTTACATTTTTAAATATGTTTTATGTTTAGTATATTGCCCACTTGTTTTAGAATTGATTTCAAGATCAAATGCGTAGGCTTACATAAAACGCACTGAGCCGTGTGTGGCAATGAATGCCCGCGTTATGGTCGACTTGAAAGAAAGAAATGAGTTTAGGCCAAACATAGCTGTGGGCATTAGGTAATGTACGTTTGGTGATAGAGATGATGTCATAATTATCTCTCAAAGAATAATGTAGTTGTCGTTTGATTGCGTGTGAAGGGAAAGCAAGGACACTGCAGTATGTGTGTCCATATTAGTGTGTTTGAGAAGCGTTGCCACGAGATTTGGGCAGGTCAGCGCACAGGGATAAATGTGCAGGGCCACAGCTCTAGCCTTTTGGGGGCCCTAAGCGAGATATCCTGCAATAGTACACATTTTGCCATGGGGTGGAGAGGCATTTTAAAAAAGTTTTAAAGCAGCCTGAGGCCATAAGTGATGTCATGTCTGCCTGGAGCCAGCCCTGTCAATGCTGTAGGTTAACCCCTTCCTTCATCACTGCAGTACTGGAAGCACCAATTAATGATTCAGTAGTTGATGATGATGTCCTTATTTATTATGCAATTTATCAATTTGGAACAGTCGAGAAATCACAAAATAAAATGTATGTCACATGTCTCATTTTTCAACTATTTCAAATAGATTCATTTGCCTTTTACACTTTTAAGTTACAGCTTGCCATGTTAAATAGATGGCTACCCAAACTCCTTGCTCCAGCCAAATACTACGCCCATGGACGTTAGTTTCTTCTCCGCAATGAGTCTGGATCTGATTACCTCCCCAAAGACATCTAGAACGTGAACACATTCTAACCATTCTGATTGGTCCCAGAAACCGATGGGTTGGGCCAGCACCAGAAATACATGTGGGTAAAGCAGCTTTTAGAAAATTCATCACTGGCTTTGATACTCTGATTGGTTAGAAATGATCCAATTGCTGATGACTTTGTTGTGTCCAACACTCCCTCATTTTGACATCACCACAAACAACTTCAATGATGGCAGTCTCAGACTGTAGCTAACATAGAGCAGTGGAAGGATTCAGTTTGAGTCGTCAGGTAAAGATAGATAGGCCTTAGTCCTGATGTCAGGCGGTAAGTCTGTCAGTAGTGTGAGTTATTCTCACCCAGTTTGTCCTCCAGGGACCTCATGCGTCAGCGGTGGGTTTTGGTTACACCGGCACCGGATGGTGACTGGGGTGTACGGTGGTGTTGGTGTAAGCCGAGGTGGCCTCCCTTGAT
Organism: Oncorhynchus keta; assembly: GCF_023373465.1. Lineage (NCBI taxonomy): Eukaryota > Metazoa > Chordata > Actinopteri > Salmoniformes > Salmonidae > Oncorhynchus > Oncorhynchus keta. The sequence continues at coordinate 73,707,432 of NC_068430.1, forward strand.
CCGGTAACATAGCCTACCAAGCTGGTAACATCGTTCCTGCCGTGGTGTCACTTTTCACCACACCGACACGGGGACAGGAGCTGGTGTTGGACATAGAAATATAACTATTAGAATGGGACCCGCAGCCCCTCCACCTATCAGGGAACATTGACTTGAATGGAGATGCCCATTCTAGTCGTTGTATTTCTATGATGGTGGAGCTGAGAATAGGCATAAGGTTTGGGGTGATGGATGGGTGGAATGCCCCGGTGCTGCCTGGCAGGGTGACACCCTGCACTACATTGTGTTCTGGTTACTTATTCATCTCCCCCAGGCTAATGGATCACACCGCTCTGCCTGGGGTCAGCTCTGCCTGGGCTTAGCTCTACCTGGGGTCAGCTTCTGCCTGGGGTCAGCTCTGCCTGGGGTCAGCTCTGCCTGGGGTCAGTTTCTGCCTGGGGTCAGTTCTGCCTGGGGTCAGCTCTGCCTGGGGTCAGCTTCTGCCTGGGGTCAGCTCTGCCTGGGGTCAGCTCTGCCTGGGGTCAGCTTCTGCCTGGGGTCAGTTCTGCCTGGGGTCAGCTCTGCCTGGGGTCAGCTTCTGCCTGGGGTCAGCTCTGCCTGGGGTCAGCTCTGCCTGGGGTCAGCTCTAACTGGGGTCAGCTTCTGCCTGGGGTCAGCTCTGCCTGGGGTCAGCTTCTGCCTGGGGTCAGCTCTGCCTGGTGGGCCCTGTGCTAGTACATATGTTCTATGTGTATAGGACTATGTCTGTTATATATACTGCAGTGTTTGTAAATGTGTACATTTACTGTATGTGTTTATGCACGCTTGTACGCATCCATGTAATAATACATGTATATACATTTACTATACTGTATGCATAATGAGAAAGAATGTACATGCATATATACATCGCCACATTTAAACAGAATGCTCCATATCTACCACTGGTAACCTAATGATGCAAGCACTAAAGTCCCAGCTAGCTGAAGTCCTGTAGGATACCTTGTACTATATCTCTCATCCCGGGTCGGGGGGCTGGGGGCCGAGGGGCTGGGGGCCGGGTGCATCTCCTCTCCTCCTGCCTTTGAGGAAGACGAGTTAAGTCCATCCTCTGTTCATCTTTTTATCTGTGCAGTCTTCCTGACCGCCCATGGAAAATGGATTTACCACACTTTACCGCCGCCCCTCCACAATCACCATGCAGCACAGGATAATAGGTTGCTGACTGTCCCCTGTGTGTGTGTGTGTGTGTGTGTATCACACCCCAACCCCCCAGCATGGATTAGATTTTGCCTGAGCCGTGGCCAGTGGTAGCAGGCAGCCCCTACAGCGGTCTGGTGGCGGTCTGCGATATACTGCTGTGGAACACACACGCACACACACACACGTTCCAGATATGCATAGTGAGGATTGTGGTGGAGGGAAGAAGTTAACTATAATCAGTTCAGTATGGTACAATATGTGTGTGTGTGGGTGTCGATACGATAGAGAGAAGAATAGATGACAAACAGCCGTATCCTCCTCTCCTCAGCCAAGCCAATCTCACCATGAGAAAACACATTTTATATTCAGTGTGAAATGTGGCCATTATAAGGCACCTATTTGCTTAGTTTAAAGGTTAGAGATAAAGTGTATTGTCGAGCTCTGAAAAACCTAATCATTCAATTCACTCATGAGTTCCCTCTGTAGGGTATTAAATTCTATCAGAGATCAGAACCAAATGTACACACATACCAATAATGAAACGGTGTAGATAGATGAAGGACACAGACTCTTTGTGTGTCCAAAATAGTACCCTATTCTCTACATTATGCACTATGGACCCTGGTCAAATGTAGTGCACTATTTAGGGAATAGGGTGCCATTTGTGAGGCAGCCTCTGAGCTTGAGCCCACACAGTCTACAGACAGACCAGCCTGCGTTTGCCAACTACCAACCAGGAACATACATAAGGTAAGGAGGGAGAGGCTGTGTCCCAAATGCCACCCTATTCCCTAAACAGTGCACTACTTTTGACCAGGGCCTACAGGGGAAAGGTTGCCATTTGGGACGCTGCTAAAGTCTGTGATTCTGCCAAGTTGGAGACAACTTTCAGAAGACGTGATAACGGAAAGACGTAATGACAGACGTGAAGGATGAGAGGAGTGAGGGATGAGAAGAGTGAGGGATGAGAAGAGGCTCTTTGGCAGCTGCCCTGGAAGAGACTCCCATTTTCTTTCTCTTCCTCCTCCCTCCACTTTCTTCTCCTCATCAACTCGCCTCTGTTGAAGAGAGAGCAACGGTTGGGAAGGATCCTCAACTCTGGAGGAGATGTTGTTGTTTCCCCCTCCTCCCCCTGACTCACCCCTCCTCCCCCTCCTCCCCCTCCTCCCCCTCCTCCCCCTGACTCACCCCTCCTCCCCCTCCTCCCCCTGACTCACCCCTCCTCCCCCCTCCTCCCCCTGACTCACCCCTCCTCCCCCTCCTCCCCCTCCTCCCCCTGACTCACCCCTCCTCCCCCTCCTCCCCTGACTCCCCCTCCTCCCCCTCCTCCCCCTGACTCCCCCTCCTCCCCCCCTCCCCCCCTCCTCCCCCTCCTCCCCCTCCTCCCCCTCCTCCCCCCCTCCTCCCCCTCCTCCCCCTGACTCACCCCTCCTCCCCCTGACTCCCCCTGACTCCCCCTCCTCCCCCTCCTCCCCCCCTCCTCCCCCTGACTCCCCCTCCTCCCCCTGACTCACCCGTTTGTGTTTTTATTCTTTTCTTTAGTTTCTTCTCTTTTTCGTCGGGTAGCTAACCCAGTGAATGGGACAAGGCGGTTAACCGTGAAATGAAAGCTCCTAGTTACTTTGTGGGGTTTTTCTCCAAAGAGGATTTGACACATCATGCATCCACACACAGACCATTCACACATACACAGACCACTCACACATACACAGACCACTCACACACACACAGACCATTCACACATACACAGACCACTCACACATACACAGACCACTCACACACACACAGACCATTCACACATACACAGACCACTCACACATACACAGACCACTCACACACACACAGACCACTCACACATACACAGACCACTCACACACACACAGACCACTCACACATACACAGACCACTCACACATACACAGACCACTCACACACACACAGACCATTCACACATACACAGACCACTCACACATACACAGACCACTCACACACACACAGACCATTCACACATACACAGACCACTCACACATACACAGACCACTCACACACACACAGACCACTCACACATACACAGACCACTCACACACACACAGACCACTCACACATACACAGACCACTCACACATACACAGACCACTCACACACACACAGACCATTCACACATACACAGACCACTCACACATACACAGACCACTCACACACACACAGACCACTCACACATACACAGACCACTCACACACACACAGACCATTCACACATACACAGACCACTCACACATACACAGACCACTCACACATACACAGACCACTCACACACACACAGACCATTCACACATACACAGACCACTCACACATACACAGACCACTCACACATACACAGACCACTCACACACACACAGACCACTCACACATACACAGACCACTCACACACACACAGACCATTCACACATACACAGACCACTCACACATACACAGACCACTCACACATACACAGACCATTCACACACACACAGACCACTCACACACACACAGACCATTCACACACACACAGACCACTCACACACACACACAGACCACTCACACATACACAGACCATTCACACACACACAGACCACTCACACACACACAGACCACTCACGCATACACAGACCAATCACGCATACACAGACCACTCACACATACACAGACCACTCACACACATACAGACCACTCACACACACATAGACCACTCACACATACACAGACCATTCACACACACACACACAGACCACTCACACATACACAGACCACTCACACACACACAGACCACTCACACATACACAGACCATTCACACACACACAGACCACTCACACACACACAGACCACTCACGCATACACAGACCAATCACGCATACACAGACCACTCACACATACACAGACCACTCACACATACACAGACCACTCACGCATACACAGACCACTCACACATACACAGACCACTCACACACACACAGACCACTCACACATACACAGACCACTCACACATACACAGACCACTCACACATACACAGACCACTCACGCATACACAGACCACTCACTCATACACAGACCACTCACACACACACAGACCACTCACACATACACAGACCACTCACACATACACAGACCACTCACACATACACAGACCACTCACACACACACAGACCATTCACACACACACAGACCACTCACACACACACAGACCACTCACGCATACACAGACCAATCACGCATACACAGACCACTCACACATACACAGACCACTCACACATACACAGACCACTCACACATACACAGACCACTCACACATACACAGACCACTCACACATACACAGACCACTCACGCATACACAGACCACTCACACATACACAGACCACTCACACATACACAGACCACTCACACATACACAGACCACTCACGCATACACAGACCACTCACGCATACACAGACCACTCACTCATACACAGACCACTCACACATACACAGACCACTCACACATACACAGACCACTCACACATACACAGACCAATCACACATACACAGACCAATCACACACACACAGACCACTCATACATACACAGACCAATCACACACACACAGACCACTCATACATACACAGACCAATCACACATACACAGACCAATCACACACACACACAGACCAATCACACATACACAGTACAGAAAGATCTAATTAGAGCCGTTAGATCAATGTATAGGCATTGATTTCTGACAAAGCAGATCTATTGAATACGTTTTTATATTCTATATGTATTTTCTATGTTGAATTAGAGTGACTGAACACTGTATGTCCAAGCATCCAGTGGGAATTAGATGTATAGATCCTCTCCCTTCATTTCTGCAACAGCAGTTCTATTGAGTCCATGTATAGTGTGTTCTGTATGTGTTCTATGTCTGAGAAATGCCCCTGGCTGGTAAGCAAATCTATGAATACATTTCTATATTATTCAGCTATGTATTTTATGGGGAAAATTCCCTTGCTAAATTTGGTGGGAGACGTTTATTATAGACAAAAAAATACAAGGGTTTTATTAAGCAAATAGATGTCACGCTCTTCTCAGTAGAAATGAAGAAAGTGTAACGTGGATCGTTCTGACATGATTGAAACCAGGCAGTCAGCCGTGAAAACCATGTCTCAGTTCGGAGATGCTCCATCCCATTAAAGGGCTTGACTAAATCCTCCGTCTCAGATGATTTTCTACTTACGTCTTCGTCAGGTGCTTGATACAATGTTTGCGTCACGTGTTTCGATACAGTTGACATTTTTGTCTTTTAGCAAACACTCTTAACCAGAGAGACTAACAGGAGAAATTAGGGTTAAGTGCCTTGCTCAAAGGTACCTGGCCAGATTTTTCACCAAGTCGGCTCGGGGATTCGAACCAGTGACCTTTCGTTTACTGGCCCAGCTCTCTAACCATTAGGCTCACTGTATCCTGTATTAGTAAACTGAAGATAATTTGCAGACAGAAGCTTCACTGTCAGATATGTTAGAAATATATATATATCCAGTGTAGACAGTTGATCTGAAGATTTGCAGGAAAGAAGTAGTGCCAGATAATAATCTGATTGGTTAGCTGCTAGGTTAAAGAAGTAATAACACAGCATATGAAGCAGGTAGAACAGCCTGATTGGTTAGCTGCTAGGTTAAAGAAGTAATAACACAGCATATGAAGCAGGTAAAACAGCCTGATTGGTTAGCTGCTAGCTAAAGAAGTAATAACACAGCATATGAAGCAGGTAGAACAGCCTGATTGGTTAGCTGCTAGGTTAAAGAAGTAATAACATAGCATATGAAGCAGGTAGAACAGCCTGATTGGTTAGCTGCTAGCTAAAGAAGTAATAACACAGCATATGAAGCAAGTAGAACAGCCTGATTGGTTAGCTGCTAGGTAAAGAAGTAATAACACAGCATATGAAGCACATAGAACAGCCTGATTGGTTAGCTGCTAGGTAAAGAAGTAATAACACAGCATATGAAGCAAGTAGAACAGCCTGATTGGTTAGCTGCTAGGTTAAAGAAGTAATAACACAGCATATGAAGCAGGTAGAACAGCCTGATTGGTTAGCTGCTAGGTTAAAGAAGTAATAACACAGCATATGAAGCAGGTAGAACAGCCTGATTGGTTTGATCTCCGTTAGATGGGACCATAGAGATACATGTGTATGAATAGTGTTCTATTTAGTCCTGTGGTTGGAACAAGCATTCGTCAACCATACAGCTAGATATAGGTTAGTGTATGTGTAATACAGTACACTTTGCCAGTTGATCTGATCATAGGATACCATAGGTCTAGAGTACCAGTGCTTCACTGCATTGGCATGACACAACACACACTGAAGGTCATTTATTTTAGTGTGTTTGTACCACAGGGAGCGTTTGCATGGGGAGGTGTTGACAGGAGCGTCTAATGCTGTAGGCATGTTAGACTGTCACATCAATATAGAGCAGCTCTCACTCTTTTTCTCTCTCTCTGTCTCTGTGTCTCTCTCCCTTTGTCCCTCCCCTCTCTCTCTCTCTCTCTCTCTCTCTCTCTCTCTCTCTCTCTCTCTCTCTCTCTCTCTCTCTCTCTCTCTCTCTCTCTCTCTCTCTCTCTCTCTCTCTCTCTCTCTGTCCCCTCTCTCTCTCACTCTCTCTCTCTCTCTCTCTCTCTCTCTCTCTCTCTCTCTCTCTCTCTCTCTCTCTCTCTCTCTCTCTCTCTCTCTCTCTCTCTCTCTCTCTCTCTCACTCTCTCACTCACTCTGCCTCTGTCCCCTCTCTCTCTGCCCCCCTTTCTGTCCCTGTCACCTCTCTTTCTCACTCTCTCTCTCTACATCTCCCTCTCTTTCTCTCTCTCTCTGTTCCTCTCTCGCCCCCTCTCTCTCTGACCCCTCTCTTTCTCTTACTGTCCCCTCTCTTTCTCTTACAGTCCCTCCCCATTCTTTCTCTCTCTGCCCCCCCTCTCTGTCCTTCTCTCTCTCTCTCTCTCTCTCTCTCTCTCTGTCAGTCAGTCCAGTACTTTTCGTACTGAAAAATGTCCTTTGATTCCGTACACCACTGTAGTAGAAGTGTAGCTGGGCTAGGCCTGGACAGTACAGTCAGTCAGTCTCAGTAGAACAAAGTGTTCTCTAACTCTCTGCTCTCCTCTACTCTCAACTCACTGCTCTCACTCCTCTGGAGAGAGGAGGAGGGTTTTGGCTGCCCTCCAGGGGTGGAAAAATCTATAAGCCATTACGTAATATACCATATCTTTACCTTAGGTGAACCCAGTACAAGATCCACAGCTGTGAGCACACAGAGGGAGGCAGAGAGGCCTGTGTGGAAAAGAGATTGTGTGTGTAGGGAGAGAGAAAGAGTGCGTGTGTGTGTGTCTGTGTGTGTGTGTCTGTGTAGAAACAGAGAGAGGGAGAATGTGTGTGTGTGTGTGTGTGTGTGTGTCTGTGTAGAAACAGAGAGAGGGAGAATGTGTGTGTGTGTGTGTGTGTGTGTGTGTGTGTGTGTGTGTGTGTGTGTGTGTGTGTGTGTGTGTGTGTGTGTGTGTGTGTGTGTGTGTGTGTGTGTGTGTGTGTGTGTGTGTGTGTGTGTGTGTGTGTAGAAACAGAGAGAGGGAGAATGAGTGTGTGTGCTGTATTAGGGAGAGACTTCTCTGTGGCCAGTCTGCAGCACTTACAGACCCTCACATCAACAGGTCACATCACAATTAGCTGGAACTCTATTATAACATTCCTTCCTTTCTGTTTTTCATCTATTTCTTTGTTCATTTTCAAGCATACTTTTTTTCAAGCAGCATTTGCATAGATTGACTTAAGAGGAGACTTCTTCAGGATTCTTCACAGTGACTTGGCCAAGTGATCCTGATGCTCGTAGAGTAAGTCACATCGTTTGCGATTCATTTATTTTGATTATATATACATTTAAATCAGAGTACTGTTGTGTGATGCGAAACGCCATGGCAACTAAAGCTGCTTCTTCCCGCATACAGGTGTGTGTGTGTGTGTGTGTGTGTGTGTGTGTGTGTGTGTGTGTGTGTGTGTGTGTGTGTGTGTGTGTGTGTGTGTGTGTGTGTGTGTATGTGTGCATACAGGTGAGTGTGTGTGTATGTGTGCATGCAGATGAGTGTGTGTGTATGTGTGCATACAGATGAGTGTGTGTGTATGTGTGCATACAGGTGAGTGTGTGTGTATGTGTGCATGCAGATGAGTGTGTGTGTATGTGTGCATACAGATGAGTGTGTGTGTATGTGTGCATACAGGTGAGTGTGTGTGTATGTGTGCATACAGATGAGTGTGTGTGTATGTGTGCATACAGGTGAGTGTGTGTGTATGTGTGCATGCAGATGAGTGTGTGTGTATGTGTGCATACAAATGAGTGTGTGTGTGTGTGTGTGCATACAGATGAGTGTGTGTGTGTGTGTGCATACAGATGAGTGTGTGTGTATGTGTGCATACAGATGAGTGTGTGTGTATGTGTGTATACAGATGAGTGTGTGTGTATGTGTGCATACAGGTGAGTGTGTGTGTATGTGTGCATACAGATGAGTGTGTGTGTATGTGTGCATACAGATGAGTGTGTGTGTATGTGTGCATACAGATGAGTGTGTGTGTATGTGTGCATACAGGTGTGTTTGAAAACGGGAGTATGAGGCCGCAGGCCGTGCAGCGCTGAACAGACCTGCTTTTCACTTCACACATTGACAGTATTGACACGTCAACGCCTTCATCCCATAATATGCACTAATCATGGCTTGACAAGATGGGCCAGGCCTGCATCCCAAATGGCACCCTATGGGCCCTGGTCAAAAGTAGTGCACCCTATGGGCCCTGGTCAAAAGTAGTGCACCCTATGGGCCCTGGTCAAAAGTAGTGCACCGTTGCTGTGGTGTGGGCGGTTGGCGGTATTGGATGCGTTGGTGTGGGCGGTTGGCGGTATTGGATGCGGTGGTGTGGGCGGTTGGCGGTATTGGATGCGGTGGTGAGGGCGGTTGGCGGTATTGGATGCGGTGGTGAGGGCGGTTGGCGGTATTGGATGCGGTGGTGAGGGCGGTTGGCGGTATTGGATGCGGTGGTGAGGGCGGTTGGCGGTATTGGATGCGGTGGTGAGGGCGGTTGGCGGTATTGGATGCGGTGGTGAGGGCGGTTGATGGTATTGGATGCGGTGGTGAGGGCGGTTGAGGGTATTGGATGCGGTGGTGAGGGCGGTTGGCGGTATTGGATGCGGTGGTGAGGGCGGTTGATGGTATTGGATGCGGTGGTGAGGGCGGTTGAGGGTATTGGATGCGGTGGTGAGGGTGGTTGGCGGTATTGGGTGCGGTGGTGAGGGCGGTTGAGGGTATTGGATGCGGTGGTGAGGGCGGTTGACGGTATTGGATGCGGTGGTGAGGGCGGTTGAGGGTATTGGATGCGGTGGTGAGGGCGGTTGAGGGTATTGGATGCGGTGGTGAGGGCGGTTGAGGGTATTGGATGCGGTGGTGAGGGCGGTTGGCGGTATTGGATGCGGTGGTGAGGGCGGTTGAGGGTATTGGATGCGGTGGTGAGGGCGGTTGGCGGTATTGGATGCGGTGGTGAGGGCGGTTGGCGGTATTGGATGCGGTGGTGTGGGCGGTTGAGGGTATTGGATGCGGTGGTGTGGGCGGTTGAGGGTATTGGATGCGGTGGTGAGGGCGGTTGGCGGTATTGGATGCGGTGGTGAGGGCGGTTGGCGGTATTGGATGCGGTGGTGAGGGCGGTTGAGGGTATTGGATGCGGTGGTGAGGGCGGTTGAGGGTATTGGATGCGGTGGTGAGGGCGGTTGGCGGTATTGGATGCGGTGGTGAGGGCGGTTGGCGGTATTGGATGCGGTGGTGAGGGCGGTTGAGGGTATTGGATGCGGTGGTGAGGGCGGTTGGCGGTATTGGATGCGGTGGTGAGGGCGGTTGGCGGTATTGGATGCGGTGGTGAGGGCGGTTGAGGGTATTGGATGCGGTGGTGAGGGCGGTTGAGGGTATTGGATGCGGTGGTGTGGGCGGTTGAGGGTATTGGATGCGGTGGTGAGGGCGGTTGGCGGTATTGGATGCGGTGGTGAGGGCGGTTGGCGGTATTGGATGCGGTGGTGAGGGCGGTTGAGGGTATTGGATGCGGTGGTGAGGGCGGTTGGCGGTATTGGATGCGGTGGTGAAGGCGGTTGATGGTATTGGGTGCGGTGGTGAGGGCGGTTGGCGGTATTGGATGCGGTGGTGAGGGCGGTTGGCGGTATTGGATGCGGTGGTGAGGGCGGTTGGCGGTATTGGATGCTGTGGTGAAGGCGGTTGAGGGTATTGGATGCGGTGGTGAGGGCGGTTGTCGGTATTGGATGTGGTGGTGAGGGCGGTTGAGGGTATTGGATGCGGTGGTGAGGGCGGTTGGCGGTATTGGATGCGGTGGTGAGGGCGGTTGATGGTATTGGGTGCGGTGGTGTGGGCGGTTGGCGGTATTGGATGCGGTGGTGAGGGCGGTTGAGGGTATTGGATGCGGTGGTTGTGGGCGGTTGAGGGTATTGGGTGCGGTGGTGTGGGCGGTTGGCGGTATTGGATGCGGTGGTGTGGGCGGTTGGCGGTATTGGATGCGGTGGTGTGGGCGGTTGGCGGTATTGGATGCGGTGGTGTGGGCGGTTGAGGGTATTGGATGCGGTGGTGTGGGCGGTTGAGGGTATTGGGTGCGGTGGTGTGGGCGGTTGGCGGTATTGGATGCGGTGGTGAAGGCGGTTGAGGGTATTGGATGCGGTGGTGTGGGCGGTTGAGGGTATTGGATGCGGTGGTGAGGGCGGTTGAGGGTATTGGATGCGGTGGTGAGGGCGGTTGGCGGTATTGGATGCGGTGGTGAAGGCGGTTGAGGGTATTGGATGCGGTGGTGAGGGCGGTTGAGGGTATTGGATGCGGTGGTGTGGGCGGTTGAGGGTATTGGGTGCGGTGGTGAGGGCGGTTGGCGGTATTGGATGCGGTGGTGAGGGTGGTTGAGGGTATTGGATGCGGTGGTGAGGGTGGTTGAGGGTATTGGATGCGGTGGTGAGGGTGGTTGAGGGTATTGGATGCGGTGGTGAAGGCGGTTGAGGGTATTGGATGCGGTGGTGTGGGCGGTTGAGGGTATTGGATGCGGTGGTGAGGGCGGTTGGGGGTATTGGATGCGGTGGTGAAGGCGGTTGAGGGTATTGGATGCGGTGGTGAGGGCGGTTGAGGGTATTGGATGCGGTGGTGTGGGCGGTTGAGGGTATTGGGTGCGGTGGTGTGGGCGGTTGGCGGTATTGGATGCGGTGGTGAGGGTGGTTGGCAGTATTGGGTGCGGTGGTGAGGGCGGTTGGCGGGATTGGGTGCGGTGGTGTGGGCGGTTGGCGGCATTGGGGGGCTGGTGGCTACAACTAGGGAGGCAAGATAGCTGGAAGGGGTTGTGGCTGGGTGGGAGATGGTGATATGTTTGTGTTTATTGACTTAAAGACACACACACACACCAGGGCTCCAGACTCAGGGGAAATGTGTGTGTTTAGAGCACACAGGCCTAATGATGCTGATTTAGACATTTTTGCGGTACTCTCTCTGGCTTGTGGTGTGTTAACTGGAACAGGAGTGAAAACAAGCCAGCTCAGTGAGAGTAGTGGGAGTTTGTGAGCCCTATGGGCCCTGGTCAAAAGTAGTGCACTATATAGGGAATAGGGTGCTATTTGGGGGGCAACCATGGAGGAGGGAAAACATACATCTCCAATGAGCATTGAACTTGTTCCCGGCAGTTTGTGTTTTCCCGGTTGCGCTCAATGTATTTCTTTTCATATTCAGATGTTATGGATTGGTCCTGGAATAGAGCTGATCCTTTTCCCAGCAATGGGAATTTACACTGTTTGAATGTTCTCTCTCGTGTTCCAAACAGAGGAATTTTGAGTTGGAGGCTTTATGGGAGGTTTATAAGTGAATAAACAAATAAGCTTTTAAACAAATATCGGAATGATGAAAAACTTCCCATTTCATTTGTTATTACATCTAGATTTTCCTTTCGTGTGTGTGTGTGTGTGTGTGTGTGTGTGTGTGTGTGTGTGTGTGTGTGTGTGTGTGTGTGTGTGTGTGTGTGTGTGTGTGTGTGTGTGTGTGTGTGTGTGTGTGTGTGTGTGTGTGTGTGTGTGTGTGACCAGAGTAAGTACTGTAACCTACTGCTCACTGTCTCTGTGTCTCAGAGTTCTCTCAGTACAGGAGATACACACACACACACACACACACACACACACACACACACACACACACACACACACACACACACACACACACACACACACACACACACACACACACACACACACACACACACACACACATCACACAATATCACACAAACCCTCTCTCTCTCTCTCTCTCTCTCTCTCTCTCTCTCTCTCTCTCTCTCTCTCTCTCTCTCTCTCTCTCTCTCTCTCTCTCTCTCAGTAAGAGTGAGCCATGGGTCTTATCTCAGATTTTGTCAAACTAAAAAGCTACTTTGCTAGCTTTCCTTGGAAATCAGCCCGTCTAGCCGATCTAACAACTATTTCTCCATTTTCCAGTCTATTGTCTAAGAACGGAATGTCATTCATTCCCAAAGACAGTTACCCAACTTCCCTCCCCAGTCAGCCTCTATGTTAAACCCGACCTGGTTCTCCACCTTGTCTGACTCCTGTCTACTCCTCCAGATTAAAATGGTTGATAATAAACATATTGAGTTTCTTTACGGGATGTGATGGAATGCTGATACTAATGCATCAAAACCAAGTCTGTGTCCCAAAGGGCACCCTATTCCCTATATAGTGTACGACTTTAGACCAGGGCCCCATATGGCTTTGGTCAAAAGTAGCTCACTATACAGGGAATTGGGTGCCCTTTGGGACACAGACCATATTATTCTACTTAGAGGGAGCTAGTGCTACGAGCCAAGTACCTATCTGAGGAATCAGATATTATGGAAATGTGCCTCCTCTTAATCCTCCTCTATCCCCCTTTATGGGATGCGTGTCAACTGGCACCCTATTCCCTACATAGTGCACTACTTTTGACTAGCGCCCTATGATAATGAGGTGTCATTTGGGACACAGACTTAGACAGATTACTCTTTCCCCCTGAAGAATCACATATTTGAAAAGCCAGAAACTGTAATGTTGACTCACACAATACAGCAGCTCTCCATTTGGAGAACGACGTAAACCCTGAATCCTATTGTACATCTGATTCTTATATACCCTGTGTGTTCGCTTTCCGGCCCTAAAGCACGCGCCCGCGCGCGTGTGTGTGTGTGTGTGTGTGTGTGCGTGCGTGCGTGCGTGCGTGCGTGCGTGCGTGCGTGTGTGTGTGCGTGTGTGTGTGTGTACGTGCACACTTTAACGGGACTATTGATAACAGTAAACATCCTGGAATTCTCTCTTCTCCATCCTGAAACCATCTTCTCTTGCAGTCTGAAGCATGATTGAACAGTGCAGCAGAGGTCAAACCCACACGGCTGTTTTTGTTGGTGATGAAGTAGCAGCTATAACTCTGGCTTGACTCATTTGGCCACAGTGGTGGTGTGAGGCTTGGCTCGGCTGCGGCTGCTGCACTGCACATTTGAAAGCTACAGTCCGGGTTTCGTCCACAGCAATACGGCAGTTTGTAAATGAGGGAGTAATAAAACAATTGTATTTTGGGTTTAGGATAGGGTAGGGTAGGATAGGAAAGGATAGGGTAGGACAGGGTAGGGTAGGGTAGGGTAGAGTAGAGTAGAGTAGAGTAGAGTAGAGTAGAGTAGAGTAGAGTAGAGTAGAGTAGGATAGGATAAGATAGGGTAGGGTATGATAGAGTAGAATAAGGTATGATAGGATAGGATAGGATAGGATAGGATAAGGTAAGATAAGATAAGATAGGGTAGGGTAGGGTAGGGTAGGATAGGATAGGATGGGATAGGGTAGGATAGGGTAGGGTAGTGTAGGTTAGGATAGGGTATGTTAGGGTAGGATACGATAGGATAGGGTAGGATAGGATAGGGTAGGATGGGGTAGGGTAGGATACGATATGGTTGGATGGGATAGGATAGGATAGGGTACGATAGGATAGGGTAGGATGGGATAGGGTAGGATGGGATAGGGTAGGGTAGGGTAGGGTAGGGTAGGGTAGGATAGGATAGGATAGGATAAGGTAGGATAGGGTAGGATAGGACAGGATAAGGACAGTTGTGCTGTAGGCTCACGACGCAAGTTATATTCTTCAAGAATCAATCTAGAATTGAAAGTGAACTCTTGAACATATTCCTAGATCACAGATTGTAGCTTTAAAGCCAAGCTCATTTTTTTTTCACCCTGAATCAGCTCTGCGTCTCCTGACTGACAGCCAAGAAGTTGAGAAGCATCTGACGTGGCAGCTACAGCTTGTGTATGTGTGTCTATGTGTGTGCGCGTGTACGTGCAACATCTACTCTCAGAATAGGAGAACAGTCCAGCTCTCTCTCTCTTCTGTTCTGACTCACAGTGTAACCAGCGGTACCACCACCACATCTGTAGCTGTGTTACTACGGTTTGGAAGGGAAAGTGTTTGGAATAAGTGCCCATTTTAGGTGTTTTCTGCCATGAATTTAGCTATTGAATGGGCTGGGCCCGCGGGCCGTAGATGCCCACCCCTGAGGTTGGAAGTAGAAAAAAGTGTTTGGAATAAGTACTGTTCTTAGGTGGTTTTTGTCAGGATTTTGATCTACTAGTACTGAATTAAATTGAACAGGTTCTAAATCGTCCGTCAGGCTCGGTCCCTGTTGGAGAGATGTGATTCCCTCCCCGGAGTCTCCTCTCAGACCCTGGCTGCATCCCAAATGTTAGCCTATTCCCTATATAGTGCACTACTTTTGATGATAGACCTATAGACCCTGGTCAAAACTTTGTTTGCATTTATCTGTCTGTCAGCTGTGGTTGTAACAGAGGATGTTATAACAGAAGATGTTGTAACAGAGGATATATTTTTATTTATTTTTACCTTTATTTAACTAGGCAAGTCAGTTAAGAACAAAGACGGCCTAGGGACAGTGGGTTAACTGCCTGTTCATGGGCAGAATGACAGTTTGTCAGCTCGGGGATTTGAACTTGCTGCCTTGCAGTTACTAGCCCCTCTAACCCCTGCCGCCCCAGAGGATGTTGTAACAGAGGATGCTGTAACCGAGGATGCTGTAACAGAGGATGTTGTAACAGAGGATGTTGTAACAGAGGATGCTGTAACAGAGGATGCTGTAACAGAGGATGTTGTACCAGAGGATGCTGTAACAGAGGATGCTGTAACAGAGGATGCTGTAACAGAGGATGTTGTAACAGAGGATGTTGTAACAGAGGATGTTATAACAGAGGATGTTGTAACAGAGGATGCTGTAGCAGAGGATGCTGTAACAGAGGATGCTGTAACAGTGGATGTTGTAACAGAGGATGTTGTGACAGAGGATGCTGTAACCGAGCCACAGAACTTTAGTGGAGTTCTATTTACTATGATTTTACTATGATTAGGGCCAGTTTTCCTTCAAAACAAACATGACCTTACTAGGAACATATCTGGTCCTGGTAACTAAGATTTGTTTGAGTTCAATTTAATTAATCAAGATTGACAAGTGTAACAGTTGGTGGAGGACTAGGGTTTCGATAGGAGGAGAACAGGACAGTTAATCCTAGAGTAGGTGGTGGGGGACAATGCGGCCATCCCTCACAATGAAAAGGGTAATTAAATGTATTCTACGGTGATGACAGACCCATAGCATTACTATCCTATTACATCAACTGACACACTACATTTCAATGGGAGTTATTTACAAAAACAGTTTGTCGTGGCTGGTGATGACCGACTGGTGAAGACAGACTGGTAAAGTAGTATCCTCTTATGAACAGTACAATGCAACGTGTGTGCGTGCGCGGTGAACTTGGAATGCTAAAAGGTAGTCTCACAGCACTTGTCTGTTTGGCACTAGTGTAATAAATGACTGTACTAGTTTGGAGTCTGGTTGAGTCAAGCTGTGTGGGGTGGTCCATGTGAGAGAGAAAAGAGGGAAAGAGAGAGAAGGGGAACAGAGGGAAGAAAGAGAGACAGAGATGACAAGAGAGTGTAAGGGTTACAGAGAGAGAGAAATAAAGATAGCTGTCGAGAGAGAGAGAGAGAGAGAGAGAGAGAGAGAGAGAGAGAGAGAGAGAGAGAGAGAGAGAGAGAGAGAGAGAGAGAGAGAGAGAGAGAGAGACTGCAGACCAGAGTGACAGAGTGAGGAAAGGGTGGTGGAATTAGGGAAGAGTGCTGGTGTTGGGGTTGGTGGGGTGCAGAATGAATGTGTGAGTTGGGCTGGTGGGATGGTTGTGAGACATTTGCATAAAGGGTGAGGGCATCGTGCCCGGTGGTGGGGAAGGGTTGGCACCTCGCCTCACCAACTGGCAGAGGGAGGACTGAGGATGAATAAAAGAGAGAGAATTACAGAAACCGAGAAAGGGAGAGGGAGTAAGAGAGTGTGAAGGGGAGAGAGAGTGATAGATAGGGAATGATAGAGAGGGAGAGGGAGTGATAGATAGGGAGAGGGAGTGACAGAGAGGGTGATAGAGAGAGTGATTGATTGATAGAGAGAAAGGGAGAGAGAGAGTGATAGAGAGAGAGCGTGTGATTGATAGAGAGAGAGAGTGATAGAGAGAAAGGGAGAGAGAGATAGATAGATAGATAGATAGATAGATAGATAGATAGATAGATAGATAGAGAGAGAGAGAGAGAGAGAGAGAGAGAGAGAGAGAGAGAGAGAGAGAGAGAGAGAGAGAGAGAGAGAGAGAGAGAGAGAGAGAGATAGATAGATAGATAGATAGATAGATAGATAGATAGATAGATAGATAGATAGATAGATAGATAGATAGATAGATAGATAGATAGATAGATAGATAGATAGATAGATAGATAGATAGATAGATAGATAGATAGATAGATAGATAGATAGATAGATAGATAGATAGATAGATAGATAGATAGATAGATAGATAGATAGATAGATAGATAGATAGATAGATAGATAGATAGATAGATAGATAGATAGAGCATGATGGAGAGAAAGGGAGAGAGAGTGATAGAGAGAAAGAGAGAGAGTGATTGATTGATAGAGAGAAAGGGAGAGAGAGAGTGATAGAGAGAGAGCGTGTGATTGATAGAGAGAGAGAGTGATAGAGAGAAAGGGAGAGAGGAGGGAACTCACTCAATCTCTTGTTTCAGGGAGAGCTGTTGACAGAGCAGGAGAGGAGGGGAGAAAAGGGGAGAGGGGAGGAGAGCGGAGAGGAGAGCAGAGGAGAAGAGAGGAGAGGAGAGGAGAGGAGGGGAGGCGAGTGGAGAGGAGAGGAGAGGGGAGGAGGGGAGGAAAGGGGAGAGGGGAGGCGAGCGGAGAGGAGTGGTGAGCAGGGGGGACGGGAGAGGAGGGAAGGGGACGAGAGAGGAGGGAAGGGGATATATGGTATGATTATCTGCTTCATTCCTCCTGTACTCCACCAACACTCATCCAAGGTTTATATTAAGTCCCTGCAGCTGTACTGTGGTCAAGCTGTTATTGGAATATGATATATACTGTATATGAACTTGAGTGTGTGTGTATGTGTGTGTCATGTGTGTCAGACAGTGTCCATGACACAAATACACACTCAGGTTCAGAGTGTGAGACAGTCCCCCCCTCTCGTTTAGCTGGAAAACAGTCTGTCTGTCCCCCCACACACACACACACACACACACCCTGCCCTCCCCTCTGAGTGTCAAGCACTGCCCACTTGACCTTTTCAGGAATGGCCGCCCTTGTGGACTGCTGGGGGGAATGCTGTGCATACACTTTTAATGGAGCCGACCAGCTGGGGGCCAGACAGAGAATACCTAGTGCCGCCCCGGGGGCAAGTAGTACTATTATAATGGACAGGGGACTTAGTGACATATCTGATCCGCTTAGCTGCTTCTCCCTGCCCTGCACTGAAATATACACTACTAATAATATCATGTAGCACTGAATGCACGAATGAATAAAAAGTGAATGAATCATTGAATGGCTGAATCAATCAGTTATGAATTCGTTATTTCGCATTCCAATAGACACAATGAATCCTCTCTGTAATGTTAGGCTGCTGTATCAATTGTCAATATTGTGATATTGTAGTCTTCTTTCCAGGCAGGAAATTGTTAGAATATGACTGGGCCATTGTCTGGACGAAGCCTCCTGCCATGTATTCTGGGATTTGTAGTCTATAGCTGGAAGAGGCTCCGATCCGGGCAGGGCCCTGTGTGTCTGGATCCGTTTATAGCACAAATACACTCAGGGCCTCACACACACACACACACACACATACACACATAAACACATACACTCACTCCCTCGCCACGGAAATGGTTCCAGACTTTCACACATAGTAATGAGTCCGTGTGTAAACAGGGATAATTACAAACGATGCACAGACACACATTAATCATCATTCTAACTGCCTCACTAATGAGAAAATAAAGAAAGAAAGAAAAGGAAAGAAGGAAGGAAGGAAGGAAGGAAGGAAGGAAGGAAGGAAGGAAGGAAGGAAGGACGGACGGACAGAGTTTCTTCTCATTTTCTCAGGGAGTTATGTTAACTTCAGGCTGGGGCAGACTAGGCTGAGGCAGACTAAAAGTGGTTGCAGTTACACTGATTCAAGTGCATGGCACCAAATTGGTACTATTCTGGATTTTGGCAGTGAATGCAGGTTGAGAGGATAAGGGGATGTATAGAGAGAGACCCTTGTGTTTTATTTTGCAGTGGAGTGTGAGGAAGTGTGTGTTTGTGAGGGAGAGAGCGAGCGAGCGAGAGAGAGAAAGTGTGTTTGTGAGGAAGAAGAGACACTATTGTAACCTGTATTTTTAAACCCTATGGTTTATACACAGTTGCAAACGTGTAATGGTATGCTAGTCTGCTGCAACTGCAGTGCGGCTCTGCTGTCCTGCGCACCTTGCTTTTCCTCCTTCCCCGTGGGAAGAAAACACGGAAACTTGGCAGTAGCTATAGGAACACATTTTTTCCCCTTTTTCTTTTAATACAGAGCAGCCTAAATGGCAGAATGCTCCATACTAATGCAGATATTCCTGCCCTGTACAAGGAGGAAAGTTAAGAAGTTTGCATTGGATCTTCTAGGCAAAGCACAGGCCCTTTTAACAACTTCATGACTCATAGTAATTCCGCAATCTATTCTAGAGCACCGAAACTTGAATACAGAACACCCTAGAAAGTAAGCAGCAACACACACACACACACACACACGAACATTTGACGTGGAAAATATCCCTCTGTGCCGTGGTCCAAATCCCTCGCACTCTTTCCCTTACATCATCGCAGTACCTGTCAATATGTGATTTTACTGAGCAGATGTCGAACGTTGTCCTCCCAATTTCAACTGTGACACGTCCGTCCTCGCGCTCTCCAGTGACTTTGTGTTTTATGGGAGAGCAAGAGAATACGTGCAGTTCTCCGGTACTCGGTGTCAATCACCAGTCATTGCTTCACCATCTTGAATGAACCTTATACTAAAATAGAATGAAGTCGTCATACGTTCCAATCGCATTTTTGAACTAATTCGATTTCCTTCCCACAACTTGACCTTAGCCATATTATTACTATTTTTTACATCATATCCCTATTTATAAGTAGGCCTAATACGGAAATCATAATCTAGTCCAACGACACGATAGTTGAATAGTGTTATTTGTATTGCATCCCTAAAATGCATTTCTAGAACTTTTACTATGAAAAATAAGAAACATGACTATAGAAGCAGTGATATGTGAATAGCAATGGATTGAAGTGTTTTTATACCTGATAATATGTTCTGCATGATATGACTATGTTTGAGCAAGGCATTTGAGTAAAGAAACATCATTTGATTATTCCCAAATATTATAATTACCTTATACAAATATGCTGGTGTTTAATTCGTTTTTTCTACTGTACATTTTGTATTTTAGAAGAAAATATAATTTTTCCCTATACTCAACTGCTAAACCACATAAAAGGCCTACGTTATTTACAGGAAAAAACGTTTTGGTTACCAAACTGTCTCAACAATAAATTTAAATTCAACTTAATTGCTCTCTCTTTTTTTTCTTACTATTTTAGAAAATTAATGAATGAGCTTTTATATTGAATTTCATTGTTTATAACTGAATTTACCAAAATTGGCCAACAGTAGAAATAGAGGATTGCACTATTGTCCAGTAAAGCAGAAGCATGTTTCTGAGTAAATGTACCTTCGTAGTGTTTCAGGCTATAAGGTGAAGTGCACGAAAATGAAACATCATTTAATCAACTTGATCATTTGATTTCGGATCTACAAGTATTTTTTAGCTGACGTTCCACTCATATCTTTGGTAAATGACCAAGGAGTGGAATGGAATTGCTCAACAGAGATGGCAACCAGGTTCAAATGAAATGGCAAAGCATGCACAGGAAATGATGACGTTTGTTTATTAGTTGCACGTATCAGTTGTTAAATCTCAATATGTAGCAGAATTTGTCAAAATGTAATGTATTTATTTAGTCATTTCAAGCAGTAAAGAAACATTGAATATATCATTGGGGTGTATTCATGGTTCATTTATCTATGTAGGATTATTTTGATGTTATTACATGATGCGTCTCTACTCGTTTAAGGCCATACTAGAACAAAACAGAAGATTCCAGTAACTTACAAATAGGCTGCATCCGTAGGGCCACATAACCTACAGATAATGTATGAAAATAGACCATTTCTTTATTCATCTTATTCCGAAAAATTATTTGTAGTCAATCTTTATCATTTGGGTTATTATATGGGGTTGATAGTTAAAATTGTTAGAAACCATTAAGTCCATGTAGGTCTGCAGATGGGCCTATTCAGAGTAAAAACCTGGAAGCAAAATGATATGTAGTGTAACATTGGCTCTATAGATAACACACACTGGGTATATTTATGTTTATGAATAGTAAAATGTTCAATTTTCGTGTGAGAAAAAGCTGACCTATTTGGCTGCAAGTCTTGCTGCTTTTGGTTGAGCCTCGCGCCTAACGCGGAGTTTCCCGCCACTTGGATCTGTTTTTACTGAGATGAAGTGCGAGGAGGTTTATTCATTCCTATTATAACAGTCTATATGATGTGAGTCAAATATAACAAGAGAGGAGGTTTGTTCCTATTTTAACAGTCTATATGATGTGAGTCAAATATAACAAGAGAGGAGGTTTGTTCCTATTATAACAGTCTATATGATGTGACAGTCTATATGATGTGAGTCAAATATAACAAGAGAGGAGGTTTGTTCCTATTTTAACAGTATATATGATGTGAGTCAAATATAACAAGAGAGGAGGTTTGTTCCTATTTTAAGAGTCTATATGATGTGAGTCAAATATAACAAGAGAGGAGGTTTGTTCCTATTTTAAGAGTCTATATGATGTGAGTCAAATATAACAAGAGAGGAGGTTTGTTCCTATTTTAAGAGTCTATATGATGTGAGTCAAATATAACAAGAGAGGAGGTTTGTTCCTATTTTAACAGTCTATATGATGTGAGTCAAATATAACAAGAGAGGAGGTTTGTTCCTATTTTAAGAGTCTATATGATGTGAGTCAAATATAACAAGAGAGGAGGTTTGTTCCTATTTTAAGAGTCTATATGATGTGAGTCAAATATAACAAGAGAGGAGGTTTGTTCCTATTTTAACAGTCTATATGATGTGAGTCAAATATAACAAGAGAGAAGAGAAGTTCAGAGATGCCGCGGTCGTCTAAAGTGGTTCTACAGAAACACAGAAAGCGGCTATAGCAGAACATGTTTTCTGGAAGAGATTACAATTTACTGGTCCCCACAGCAAGCAGTTATTTTCCCCCTCGGCAACGCTTTTATTTTTATTTTCTGCCGGTTGTAAATCTTGGCAATGCAAATATAGCCTACATTTGTGCTGAGTGCTGTTTTCATCCAACGTTATGCTACCTGCTCAGTCCTTGGCTATTGAAAGAAAGAGACTCGTTTTGGCAGGCTTCGCCAGTAGGCTACGTGTTCCTTTCAAGATAAAGAGATAGGCTATTTGAATGTTTAGGTAGAATGTTTAGGCAGACTATCTACATTTAAAGGTTTATTTCTAGTAATTGCCTTTATAGCTTTAATTTAACGGGGACTTGTTTACGTATTTTTCTGGACTGCTAGTGCTACTTTTCGGCTTAATTTAATGCCTAATTGGTTCAGGCCTACAAAGGAAAGCTTTCTATTCAATATCACTTCTATGTCACTTCGAGATTAGATATGAAGTAGAAAAACGTTTTGTAGGCCTTAAATTCATTTATAATTCAATAGTATCAAACGTAGAGAGAAGGCTTTGAATTCCCTCATATGGAATGTTCGGCCTTTCCTATTTATCATGTGTGAGTGCCATCCACTCAGTTTGTGCAGAGGCCTTCTGATATCCTCAATAGGCCTACCGGCCTATTACATGTTGGCCTATATGCTATATAAACGTGTTTTGCTGGTAGGCCTATATGACAGGGTTGTTGCGGATTCTTTATAAGCAATTGGAAATAAAAATGCAACAATGGAACTGTGTGTGTTACACACCATAATGCCTCGGGTAACGTTCTCGTTCTTTTCCCTTTGTCTGCCTTTTTGGCAGTTGTTTCACTCTGTATACAAGTCCAAGCGTTTTCCCGCGGTTTCTGTGTAAACTCGATGGCTTTGTCCATTCATATATATATACTCATTGGTAAAACTATAGGCAGCTTTCCCAGTTCCAAACACTCGTTTTTCCCCCCATCTCTCCCTCTTCACTTGCTCTCTTTTTCGTTTGTGAGAAACGAAAGCGCAGGAGATTCTCTGTGCAGCCTCGCGAACAAAGGTCACCGTTTAGAGAGAGAGAGAGTGGAACGCGGAGATAAGATGAGCTCTCTCTCTCTCTCTCTCTCTCTCTCTCTCTCTCTCTCTCTCTCTCTCTCAAAACAACCCAAAACACGATTGCAGAACAGGAGATACCAGTAGATATACCGTTGGCCCGCGGCAAGAGTCCCATGGCAGGCGGCCGTTGGCGACAGACACACACTCACCGACCGCCTGCGGAGCGAGCGCATGTAATGGCCAAATGCATCCAACATATCCACTATAACTAGGCATGTCTCTCCTATTTAAAAGCAAGAAATACGTTTTGAAAAATGATATTAACTGCCACATAATAAATGGTAGGGTGCCACAGACTGGTGTCCTGGACAAAATAATAAAAGTTCTGCATTTGGCTAATTATATTAAACACATGTAGGTCATGTTTATTCGTATCTGCAGTGGTCCGGAGCTATATAATAGGCATAATTTAAGATTCATCTGGGAACGAAAGCTTCAGCTGTTAAACGCGTGGCTTTATTGAGGTATTTTGGATTTGTTCAAATAAATCTCAGACACAAAATAGTCAAATCAAATCAGTGTTGCCGTCATGTCGATTGATTCACATAAATATATATACATGAAAAACTTGAGCTTGCTTGAACCCTCTTTACTTTGGCTCATCAGATTTATGGAAATGTTATGGCCAGTCTGTGATGGAATATTTTGCATGAATAGTGTAAAAATAGAATCTTGTGCTATCTTATATTATGCAGAACCATAGAGAGCTTTCACTCATTTACTTGACGATATTTTCTGTTTTTGTTCCAGTCTGGTTGTGGTTGCAGCATTATATGATACTTGTGACAATATGGGTGATATTTATGACAATATCATACTTGTGGCAATAGTAGCCTATGGGTTGTAAAGTAGCCATCTCTCCCCATCACTTTGTATTATACAATATGGTTAACGGTCACTTAAGAGATGGTATGGATCCCCTCTGATCATTTTTAAACAATAATCTTAATAGACACACCTCTCTCTTGTTCCTTATTCTCTCTCTCTCTCTCTCTCTCTCTCTCTCTCTCTCTCTCTCTCTCTCTCTCTCTCTCTCTCTCTCTCTCTCTCTCCTCTCATCTTATTTCTCTCAAATTCCTCTCTCTGTAACTTCTCTTCCCCACATTTGGTACTCTGCCCCACATTTTGTGCCCACAGAGTTACTGTGTTGTCTCTCCTTCCCACATTCGGTGCCCGCCTATGTATTAGCATGTTCGTCAACCAGTGCCCGTCCAGCCCAGCCTGTCCAGATTGGGTCTTTGCTCAGTACCACCATCCAGCACAATGCAGCCAGACACCCGACTAGCCAGGCCGTGGCTTCGCTGTCAGGCAGAGGCAGAGAGAGCAAGCTGGGCTAGATGGCTGTGTAGATCTGATGGCCCTGGGCTGGAACCAGAGGATTCTTGGTCTTTGTAGGGATGTTCAGAGAGTGGCCATCGGGCCAGAATCAAATAGTTCTACTTCCATGCCAGAGGACCTACATGATGCTCCCATTTTGCCCATTTTTGACACAATCTCTGTAATTTCCTCCTGGCCCGAATTTACTCATTTTTTTCCACATCACTTAGATTTGTGATTTTGTGTGTGTGTGTGTGTGAGCAATTATACCATCATGGGATGGCTGTGAGAATGTTATATTTAGCATAATTATCCTCTTTGTCTTCCCCTCAGAAATGCTGTCTATACAGTATATAATATATATATGAATGATATCCCTTGTGGAACCTAAATGTCCTATTTCCTGAACACTTGTCCCATAGTGGGTACACTCCTTCCTTCCTCACTAGGGTCAGACAGCCAATGAGAGCAAGTAAAGTGGTAGCCAGGGTGATGCAGTCAGTCGCCAACTCCCTGCTGTTCAACCTGCCTGATGTTTCATATGTCCTGTACGTCACTGGAGGGAAATGCATTACGTCCAATGTTACATGTTGGAGTATGAAAATAAAGCAATAGAAATGTCATGTTTTTATATTACAAAGAAAGGGGCGATGTGTATTTTCGGAGGCACAGACAGGCGAATCACCTTTGTGACTTGCAGTGAACATGCTCTGCATTCGTAAACAGCGTATAGGCTGCATATACATTTACAGAGACACGGTCCAGTCCGTAGCGGACCGGCTCGTTTCCCAAGTTTCCATTGTCCACTGACTGAACCCCTCTCATTGGAATGCTCTCTACTTTTGTAACAGAAACCTTTAATGTGTGTTGAACACACTGCTGTCAAGCACGCGACGGCTAAAAAGGGCCATTTTGGAATTGGAATGAATGTGAGCGAACGAATAGAAAAAGGTCCAGTTTGGAACAAATGCGAAAGAGTGATTTAAAACAGAGTGAGTGTTTTTGGATAGAAGATGGATAGATGGATTTTTTTGGGAGGGGGGGTTGTTCTTCTCCTCTTTTCCCCCTCTCGCTCTCTTTGTTTGTGTGGTAAATCCAGGAGCAGCTGCTTGGTTTGAGGGTCTAGTGGGATTTTGGGGCTGCTCTTTCTCATGGCATCCTGTGCCAAGGTGGTGAAACACGAGCAGAGCGGAGGAGAGAGAGAAAGAGGGGGAGAGAGGGGAGGGAAGGATTGGCTCTGGGCGGGTGCACTGGGAGAGGGTGTCTGCGTCCCAAATGGCACCCTATTCCCTGTTTACTGCACTACTTTTGCTCGGGGACCATAGGGCTCTGGTCAAAAGTAGTGCACTATAAAGGGAATAGAGGGTGCCATTTGGGAGACAACCAGAGAGATCGTGCTGGTTTGATGAGATGGTGGTGACCATGCTGGTGATAGAAGACAAGGATGGGTGAGGAAGGGGGGCGGGTTGGTGGAGTAGAGGCGGGCGAGTGCTGTCTGGATTGGTCCATGTAAAATGAATATCCACTGGACTTTGCCTTTCCACTAGATTGGACTTGTCTATTTGGCTAATGACATGCCTTCTGTCTGCTCCACACACAATCCCCCTCTCCCTCCCTTCCTCCCTCCCGCTCGCTCCCTCTCTCTCTCTCTCTCTTGCGCGCTCCCTTGCTCTTTATCTCTCTCCACTCTCTCCACTACCAGCCACCAACCCAATCTCCCCCTCCTCCCTCCCTCCTCTTTGCCATATCTCTGTCTTCCCTCCCTTTCAGTCGCTCGGAGCGTGCGTATTGGCTGAGGCTGAGCAGCTCTCTGTGCCAAGTAGGTGGGCCTTGTGCGCGTTGGCACAGACTCAGTCAATGGTTAGGGAAGGAAAGTGGAGAGGAACAGAGAGAAAGAGAGAGACAGTTGGAGAGAAAGAGGGGGGAAAAGACAGAAGACTGCAGCCCGGGTTTGCCAGCGGTCGTACACTCTTCCAACATTGATTCGAGTCCTCTTGTTTTTTTTCTCTTCTTCTCCTCCGTCCTGCTCCCCCCCCCCCCTCTTCTTCCGACTCTCAGTGTCTCTCTCTAGTCGTAGTTAGCCTACAGATCTGAACCAGTACCACCGGTGTCCCTGCTTTGCCAAAGCATTTTTGTTTTGTTTTTGGCCCCCAAAATGTTTTTGCTTTTTTGAAAGCGAACAAAGAAGCGGTTTCATTTAACATTTTTAAACTCATCTCATTTAAATTGTATTATGTTTTATTACACGCATACAACCGTTGTTGTTGTTCTGTAATTCACTTTTTAACTTTCCCTCCACTCTCTCTCTCTCTCTGGTGTTGTTGAACACCACCTGGTTTAGCAGCTCTTCTGCCACAGTACCTCCTGTGTTTCTGTGCTGGTACTACACCATCCTCACCCCCTCCTTCGCCTCTCCTTCACTCTTGACTTTGTTTTTCTTCTTCTTGCATTTATTGGACAATTTCTGCAGCTTTCCTCCGTTTTTCTCCCCTCCCGCCTTTCTTCTTCATTTGTCTTGTAATTTGTAACATACTGTATTTGTGGAAGTTGTTGTGTATTGACTCAGTAAACCGGTATCGAACTGGTATACTGTTTTGTCTGGCGCAGTGAATTTATCATGAGACAGCGAAATGGTAACTACCAAGGTTTTATTTGTCTATTTTTCCCCTTCTGTCTTGTGATGACTGTTTTGTTGTTGATAGAGTTTGAGTATTGACGTGAATTCAGAGTTTTTGGCAGAGATATGCATGATTTTTATTGAGGTTGTGATGTTTTGTTCAGAACTAGATTTATTACTATGTGAGTTATCGTGTTAGCAGACTAAGCAGGTATGAGGGTATTTCTGAAGAGACTATTTCTCGTGTTCTTGTGTTGGTTTTCTATTCTGTCCTTTGGATTTTAACTGGATGCAAAGTTGAATTTCCTGCTCTGTTTGAATAACGCTTTTATTTGAGTTATTTTTTTAAAGCCATTTATTGGTGTATTATAATGATTGTAGCTCTACACAATGACATGCCTGCTATGTGCGCGTTAATGGCATGAACATCAGCACATCAAAATATTGTCAACAGTGTTTTATTATTAGATATTACTGGTCGATAACATTAGATAGTTTGCCTCTATCAGTATACTGTTGTTTGTTTGTTTTAATGTTTGTGTGTGTAGCCTGTGTGCGTCTGGTTCCTCTCTTTCTCTCTCCCTCTCCCCCTCTCTCTCTCTCTCAATCTCTCTCTCCCCCAGCACCTCTCTCTCGTTCATTCTCTCCCTCCGCTCCCACAGAGCGGGAGCTGCTGCTCCTCAATGCTGCGCGCCGGTGCTAACTGCCTCTCCTCTCTCTTCCCCTCTCCTCCGCTCCCCCTCTCCCCCGCCTTCTCCTCCCCCCCTCATTTCTCCCCCTCCTCCTCCCCCTGTTTCCACCCCCCCCACCACCACCAGGATGAATTCCACCCGTTCATCGAGGCCCTGCTGCCCCACGTCCGAGCCTTCTCCTACACATGGTTCAACCTGCAGGCCCGCAAGCGCAAGTACTTCAAGAAGCACGAGAAGAAGATGTCCAAGGAGGAAGAGCGCGCAGTCAAAGATGAACTGCTGGGAGAAAAATCAGAGATCAAACAGAAATGGGCGTCGAGGCTCCTTGCCAAGCTCCGCAAGGACATCCGGCCAGAGTTCCGGGAGGACTTTGTCCTCACCATCACTGGGAAGAAAGCCCCCTGCTGCGTCCTCTCCAACCCCGACCAGAAGGGTAAGATCAGGAGGATCGACTGTCTGCGCCAGGCTGACAAGGTGTGGAGGCTGGACCTGGTGATGGTCATCCTGTTCAAGGGCAGCCCCCTGGAGAGTACGGACGGAGAGCGTCTGGCCAAGTCGCCCCAGTGCTCCAACCACGGCCTGTGTGTCCAGCCGCATCACATCGGGGTCTCCGTCAAAGAGCTGGATCTCTACCTGGCCTACTTCGTCCAGGCACCAGGTCAGTCATCTGTGTTTGTTAGTGGATACACGCACCCTCCTCTCTCTCTCTCTCTCTCTCTCTCTCTCTCTCTCTCTCTCTCTCTCTCTCTCTCTCTCTCTCTCTCTCTCTCTCTCTCTCTCTCTCTCTCTCTCTCTCTCTCTCTCTCTCTCTCTCTCTCTCTCTCTCTCATACATACAGTCTGACAGATAAACACACAGCTGTGATTTTTTTATGTTTATTTAAACCAGTTTATTTTTCTTTACTTGCAAATGTATTTGCGTTGTACAAACAGAAGGGATTTAACAGAGATTATAGACAAATAACGAAATATAAAGCCCAACATTTTACATGATCATTTAATTTCACCGGAATGCAATTTAATAATGTAGAGTCCAATGGCAGTGTGAAAGAGTATGATGTGAGTGTGTTGTGATTTAGTGTGTGTGAAAGAGTATGATGTGAGTGTGTTGTGATTTAGTGTGTGTGAAAGAGTATGATGTGAGTGTGTTGTGATTTAGTGTGTGTGAAAGAGTATGATGTGAGTGTGTTGTGATTTAGTGTGTGTGAAAGAGTATGATGTGAGTGTGTTGTGATTTAGTGTGTGTGAAAGAGTATGATGTGAGTGTGTTGTGATTTAGTGTGTGTGAAAGAGTATGATGTGAGTGTGTTGTGATTTAGTGTGTGTGAAAGAGTATGATGTGAGTGTGTTGTGATTTAGTGTGTGTGAAAGAGTATGATGTGGGAGTGTGTTGTGATTTAGTGTGGCCTGGGAAATGTATGAGTGGTGTGTGTGTTGTGATTTCTGTGTGATGAACCAGAGTATGATGCCACCGCCGAGTGTGTTGTGATTTAGTGTGTGATGAACCAGAAACACACACAGTATGATGTGAGTGTGTTGTGATTTAGTGTGTGTGAAAAGTATGATGTGAGTGTGTTGTGATTTAGTCACTGCCGTATAGAAACACACACACACAGTCACTGCCGTATGAGAAACACACACACACACACACACACACACAGTCACTGTGTATAGAATGTGCACAGTCACCGTGTTGTGTCATGCCGTTAGTGTGTTGTGAAAGTGTCACTGATATGATGAGTGTGTTGTGATTTAGTGTGTGTGAAAGAGTCATGATGTGAGTGTGTTGTGATTTAGTATCACTGCCTGATAGAAAGAGTATGATGTGAAACACACACACACACCACCCACCACCGTATAGTCACTGTGTATAGAAACACACACACACAGTCACTGTGTATGAAACACATGTGAGTGTGTTGTGATTTAGTGTGTGAAACACACAACACAGTCATGATGTGTCACTGTGTTGTGATTTAGTGTGTGTGAAACACACATACAGTCACCACCGTATGAAACACACACATGAGTCACCACCGTTGTGATTTACAGTCACCACCGTGTGAAACACACACACACAGTACCACCGTGTGACACAGTCACTGTTGTGACAGCCACCACCGTATAGAAACACACACACACAGTCACTGCCGTATAGACACACACACACAGTCACTGCCGTATTTAAACACACACACACAGTCAGTATAGAAACACACACACACACAGTCACTGCCGTATAGAAACACACACACACAGTTTCTGTGTGTGACCACCGTAGTGAAACTCACTTGCTAGTGTGTATAAACAGAATGTATTTTGCATTGATGAGACAGGGACACACACAGTGCACTGTGAAACACACACACACAGTCACTGCCGTGTGAAACATATAGGTCACTGCCGTATAAAACACACACACACCGTGTATATCTGGGAAGGCACAGCCACCACCGTTGGTCACTGCCACAGTGTGCCGTATATCTGGGAAGGCCCCACCGTTGGTTGCTGCTGGGATTCTCTGGGGTTGGCCTGGGACCAGGATGTTGTGAGCGGTGTGTGTCTGTCCTCTCAGACCGCAAGCTGCCTCTTCTTCTCCGTCTGCCTGATGAGCACCACACACCAGCACTGCCATATAGAAACACACACACACACAGCACTGCCTGAAACACACACACACAGTCTCAGCCACACACAGCCACCACCGTATAGAAACACACACACACAGTCACTGCCGTATAGAAACACACACACACAGTCCACCACCGTATAGAAACACACACACACAGCCACCACCGTATAGAAACACACACACACAGCCACCACCGTATAGAAACACACACACACACACACACACACACACACAGCCACCACCGTATAGAAACACACACACACAGCCACCACCGTATAGAAACACACACACACAGTCACCACCGTATAGAAACACACACACACAGTCACTGCCATATAGAAACACACACACACACAGCCACCACCGTATAGAAACACACACACACAGTCACCACCATATAGAAACACACACACACAGTCACCACCGTATAGAAACACACACACACAGTCACTGCCGTATAGAAACACACACACACAGTCACCGCCGTATAGAAACACACACACAGTCAACGCCGCACACACACAAAGCCAAACATAGTCTAGGCTGCACACACACACACTCGTACATACAGCCAAACATAGTATCAGCCGCACACGCACACAGCCACACAGACACACACAACACACACACACACACACACACACACACACACACACACACACACACACACACACACACACACACACACACACACACACACACACACACACACACACACACACACACACACACACACACACACACACACACACACACACACACACACACACACAGAGAGACATGGCCAAAGACCAACTGAGATAGCTTTGAATACAGCCAAACATTGTTGTATCTCAGCCACCATCGTGCATGAACACAGAAACATCGCCTTAGTCGTCCAGCCACACGCACACACACACACACACACACACACACACACACACACACACACACACACACACACACACACACACACACACACACACACACACACACACACACACACACACACGGCCAAAACACTGGCTCTATCATAGCTTCCTCACACACGGCCAAACACTGTCGCAGCCGCCACACACACACACAGCCAAAAACTCCACTTCACACTACCCCCTGCCATTCATTGATTGCACACACACTAGTAGCTAATTAACATTGCACATGGACACACACTTTGACAAAAATACACACACACACACAATTCAACGCTGCCCGCAATCCACATACATGGACGCAGATACACACACACACACGTAGCCAAACTCTTTCTCCGCCGAGGCAGCGTACACACACTCCTCAGCCGGGCATACACACTCCTCGGCCTGGGCCAAACACCGTCTCTCACTGCCCCAGCCAAACCCTGGACTGGCAGTCTCTCACTCTGATGGCCTCTGTATGTAGCTAGCTACAGTAAACCCACTAGGTTATAGGGGAACATGCAGAGTGGGAATAAAAGAGGATGCCATTCTGTATATATTTTTTATCATTTAGATTTTATTGTCTTTCATTTCAAATATATTTTAAAAGGCTGGATTGTTGCTTTTTAATTACTATTTTATTAGACAAACAAAGGTTCTATTTATCAATTAATAATGTAGAGTTGATATCTTGTTTCTGTTGGAAAGGAAAAGTAGGCTAAAATAATTTCACTACAATACATTTTTTTCTACAATGAATAATGTTTCACAGACTATTGTTGGAAATATAAATGTTGATACAGACGTGCTATTGGTGAATTAGACCACCGTTTATAGTGTTATTCTAACCAAGTTTTGGTCCATTTCCTCTCGTCGTTATGTGGTTATGGGTACAGTGTGGACACACACACACACACACACGTTTCTCCGCTAGCTGGCTGGCTCTGTTTGCATTAAACGGCTCGGGGCTGCCCAGCCCAGTGCCCGTTCATAATGTGAGCCTGCAGTGTGCTCTTATCTTATCTGGCTAATCCAGTGTTGCCCCGGTGCTTTATCTACCTCCAAAGGGCCTGGACGGGCTCAGGCCTCCTGGTGTGACTGTGAGAGACTACAGGGATACTGGGATATTATGGGGGGGGCTGAGGCCTACCTAGTTAGGTTCTCCTCTACATTTACCTTTCATTTACTGTTGAATAAGCTGTACTGTAGTTACTGCAGTAGCGAGTTTATCCTCTACTATAAATGCATTGATTGTACTTAACTGTAGTTACTGTGGTTGTTTGAGGAGAGTGTGTGTGTATGTTAGTGTGACTACTGGTCGACACACTTACCTCTTCCACTTCCGTTTACTATACTGTACTGTAGTTACTGTGTGTGTGTATTGAGTGTGTTTTGTGTGACAGTGTATGTCTGTGTATGTCTGTGTCTTTGTGCCCTGAATGAGGAGACATGCTTATTTGTTTGTTTATTGTTAGTGCGAGTCTTTAGGCCTGTATGTCTCTCTTCCTGTCTCACCCCAACACTTTGTTTTGTCTCCTTAAACGTCCCCTCATTGTCCTTTTCTCACAGAGGTAGCCTGCTTCCCCCAATCTCCCTTTGTTTACGTCAGTAGAGAGACAGAGAGAGAGAAAAGGCGGGCGAGAGAAGAGGGCTTGCGTTTTCTGATTGTTCTGTTCTGGGTTGGCAGCCAGATCGAGCCACAGCCCCGCTGGTGTGGGAAGACGTCTACAACAACGTCTTGTGTTTTGTTTACGGCGGAAAGGAAGAAACAAGGGCGGAAAAACCACGGTGAAACTCTGATCTGCATCGCCATGTCGAGTGTCCTCTCAGCACAGCCAGCCAGCTCTTGTGCTGTTCTGTTAAGAGCAACACGGACTGTATAGCAAAACAAACCAACGCTCCCTATTCACTAGCATCACAATAAAGCCACCTTCCCTCGGCGTTACAAACTGCTGCGGGAGAACCAACCAGAAATCGGACGGCTAAACAAGCAATGCGATTGACATGGTCGGGGGAGGGAATAGAGGAGAGAAGAGGACAGCAGACAAGGGTCAAGGCTCTGTCTGTGGCTCATTATTTGTAGTATTTTATTAGTGAGCGTCAGGCGATCGCTTGGCCCGGAAGTGATAAATGTCTGCCAACACTGAACCCTGTCTGTGACTTAGACATACAGAGAGAGAGAGACACACACACACACACACACACACACACACACACACACACACACACACACACACACACACACACACACACACACACACACACACACACACACACACACACACACACACACACACACACACACACACACACACACACACAAGACTTTCAGATCAATGGATCGTCATCCTATAGCTCCTCCTAGATGTTTTTCAAGGGTTGATCTGTTTGACTTAAATCCGTCTTTTCAAGACGGTTGGAAAACACCTTTTATTCAAGAAGAGCGTGTGTCAGTTCCAGTGTGTGTTCTCTTTAGAGTGCTCGTCATACTTTGGAACCATATCTCAATATCTTTTTCTGCGACTATAAGAACTGTATGATTATGAGAAGATGTTTCCAACGCGCCTCTAATTCAAAGCGCAGCACCACAATACATTTGAAATCTCTCTGAAGGAGGTGTGAAAAGTAAAAGCGTTGCCATTTTCTTTGTCATGACCTCTCTCTATTGAGTGTGGTTGTGAAGCACATGGTACCAGACAGCAGACACCGCTCCGTACGGATAGTAGTAATGCCTTGGACGGGAAGAGTGTGTGTGTGTGTGTGTGTTGTCTGGTGCCAGACATCACTCTGTCCCGTCCAGGATCATAGTAATAATGGCTTGGACGGGAAGAGTGTGTGTGTGTGTGTGTGTGTGTGTGTGTGTGTGTGTGTGTGTGTGTGTGTGTGTGTGTGTGTGTGTGTGTGTGTGTGTGTGTGTGTGTGTGTGTGTGTGTGTGTGTGTGTGTGTGTGTGTGTGTGTTGTCTGGTGCCAGACATCACTCTGTCCCGTCCAGGATCATAGTAATAATGGCTTGGACGGCAGTGTGAGAAAACCCCAGAAAATCTGTAACTCTCCCTCCCTGCATTGATTCCTCGCTCTCTCCGTCCGTTTCTAAAACTGACCACAGGAAGGATTTTCAAATAAAAAGTGGTATTTGGTCTCATCAAAAACGCCCAAACGCTCAAAATGTTTGATTTATGAAGGGAAAAGTTTGTGTTTCTGAGATGGGAAAAGTGTGTTTGTGTGTGTTAGCGTGTGTCTGTGTGTGTTAATGTGTGTATGTGTGTGTTAGTGTGTGTCTCTCCTCTTCCTGACAGCTCAGTTCTGTGGCTAGACTTGATGAACGATCCTGGACGTGTTAATGTTTTGACGAGGTCCAAAACCCAACCCAACCCAGCCAGTTGATTGATTCACCAGGTTCCTGCGGTTCCCGCCAGTTCTCCGTTCTCCTTGTTATTTTTCCCATGAAGATAATCTGTTGTTAATTACTTCCTGGATCCCTGACCAACATGTCGCGTCTCGTATGAATGACATCAGGAGGGGCAAGTGTTTAGGTCGGCATTGGTGAAGTACCGTCTGGTTTTATTGGTGTTTCATGACATAAAAAATACGAGGCGAGAAGGGAGATAAGGGAGGACAGAGAAGGGGGAGTGAGACGGCCTCATTGCCGTTGAGGAGATCTATTGTGTTCAGTGGGAATAAGGCCCAGTAGAAGCAATCTTCCCATGCAGAGCTGGTTTGGCAATGAGCGCCCTCAATCCACCGCTGACTGACTGAGGCCCTGTGTTGTCTTCAGCTGGACATGCAGGATGAACAGAGAGCCATGTCTGCAGGACAGTAGGGACATGCTGTCACACCAACACCAATACGAAAGTAGAGTCCGAGCAGAGGAGGGTGAAGAGAGGAAGACGCCTCGCTGTTTAACAGAGAGTGTTCTCATCTTTGGAATAAAGTGTGTTTCGGAAGGTCCACTAACAGAACCGGGCCAAAAGCCGCCGTCGCTAAGACACACAACCCCTTGCTGAGTGTGACAGACATAAACCAGGCCAACACGGTCGGCAGGAACCCGGACTCCATTAATCCAACAGAACATAATTACAGAGACTCCAGACAGAGATTTGGAATGACTGTGTTGAGTCAACATTTGCTTTTCACTCAAAGTCAAAGTTGTATTTTGGTGTCCCAATAACATTGGATTTTGGTTGGTCTCCCCTGTTAAATGACTGACCAGTATCATTTTGTTTTGTTATTACTCTGTTGGGATGCGGTTCCCTTCACGGCTTCTCTTTGTTCTAGAAACAGAATTTGGCCTCTTTGGGTTTTACATAACGATCATAAGCCTCCTTCTCTTTGTCCGGATCGGAGGAAAAAAACATCTCTGTCTATCTAGATACCCACTTCCCCGTCGTTGTGTGATGGACTGTGAGTGAGTGAGTGAGTGAGTGAGTGAGTGAGTGAGTGAGTGAGTGAGTGAGGAGTTAGAGTGTTGGAGATGTCTGGCTGGTAAACAGATTATTCCAGTGAAATCGGGGGCCTCGGAATCGTGACGGAACTGAGAGACAAACAAAGCTGTTTTTTGAACCCGTTTGGCCATTCCTCTGGTCTTATCTCCTTTCTTTATAATTACTCTCCCTTTCTCTCTCTCTCTCTCGCTCAACTCCAAAGAAATGTAGAGTGTTTAGAGAAATTGAGAAGGGCATTTGTTTTGAAGAAAGAACTCAAAACAGCCTTCTTTATTCCTTGGATACAGTTTGTTTTGAAACCCACTTTCCCTGTTAATCCGTTCAGAATCAACGGCGGACCGACAGCTTTTTTGGCCCCAAAATGTTCTAGAAATTCACAAAAGGAAAAGACGGATCTTATTTCAGTTTGTGTCTGAGAATAAATGGCTGCACATGTTTTCTACATTACTAAATACCCACTTACCTTTTCATGGGTGTGTTATTCACAGTCTAATAAAACATGTATCATTGTGAGTTATGGATACAGTTGGTTACCTTGTTAGTATCGTAATTTATATTTCCTCAACGTTGAGGTTACATAAATCTGCTTTCTCTGGGAACGGGAGCTGGATAATAGATTTCCCACATTTTAAACTATAAATAGACTTACATTCACTTTAAATTCATAGATATTTTCACTTTATGAAAATATACATTTGTGGGGTTATGTACTATAGAAATAATGAGAGTTAGTCAATTTGCAATATAATTACTATGAATGTGGTTCTATCATTCCCAGAGACAGAAAGTGTGTTTGTACAGTATTGTAGTTACTGGCTGATGGCGACTGGTCAGGTATTTTTAGGTGAACACTTTATTAGGTTTGAACAAATTAACGACTGTTAAATTCAAATGAGTGTAGTAGGTTTGCTACTTACCTAAGCATTATTTTCTTCCACTGACTAGGCCCTTTTGGGTTTTATTTGGAAAAATATTGAGTAAGGGAGAGAGAGGGAGAGAGAGAACAAGACAAAAGAACGAGAGAAAATGATCAAGAGAAAAAAAGAGGTATTCCTAATTGTGCCTTGCTCAGTCCCA
This sequence comes from Oncorhynchus keta, assembly GCF_023373465.1. Classification (NCBI taxonomy): domain Eukaryota; kingdom Metazoa; phylum Chordata; class Actinopteri; order Salmoniformes; family Salmonidae; genus Oncorhynchus; species Oncorhynchus keta. The sequence continues at coordinate 73,744,187 of NC_068430.1, forward strand.
GCCGGGAGAGCATGTTGAGGGTGTTGAGCCAGGGAACATGGCCTATTCAGCGGGTTCATCTTTGGCAGTCCCCCTGTTCCCCAATACTGCCGCTTGGCTAGCTACTCACACAGCTTGGCTAAGGCTAACACTGCTAGCTACTCACACAGCTTGGCTAAGGCTAACACTGCTAGCTACTCACACAGCTTGGCTAAGGCTAACACTGCTAGCTACTCACACAGCTTGGCTAAGGCTAACACTGCTAGCTACTCACACAGCTTGGCTAAGGCTAACACTGCTAGCTACTCACACATCTTGGCTAAGGCTAACACTGCTAGCTACTCACACAGCTTGGCTAAGGCTAACACAATAGCACATATTCTGGTTTTAGAGCCCGACCGATATATATTGTTTCAGCTGATAAGGGCCTTTTGATGCTATATATCGATATCGGACGATAATTCCACAATAACTGATATTCAATAAGTAGGATTAAGAAAAGGGAATCTAAGGCTCATCTGAACACCAGCCGGCATTCTCATGATGTGTCATTATTGTCACAGTGTTAGAAATCAACATTTGAAGCATATTTCTTGGATAATTGCTGTTTTGGATGGCAATTTATGAGAACTTTTACATTTCCTTTCAATAAAACAGCATATTGACAGATATATCGGTAATGGTGAGTATTGCCCACCAAAAGATCTGAATCTGTATCGGACACGGAAAAAAAACATAATGGTCGGCCTCCAGTTTTTACTGAACGAAAAGAAAGAAAAAAAATCACCTTTTTATTTGTGGATGAAAGAATGAAGACTGGTGATGGATGTAGTCTTAATTCTGGGGAGGGAGGATTGGGGGGATGTCTAGTGGTGAGAAGTGAGAGGAATACTAGTGGTGAGAAGTGAGAGGAATACTAGTGGTGAGAAGTGAGAGGAATACTAGTGGTGAGAAGTGAGAGGAATATTAGTGGTGAGAAGTGAGAGGAATACTAGTGGTGAGAAGAGAGGAATACTAGTGGTGAGAAGAATACTAGTGGTGAATTCTAGTGGTGAGAAGAGAGAGGAATACTAGTGGTGAGAAGTGAGAGGAATACTAGTGGTGAGAAGAGAGAGGAATACTAGTGGTGAGAAGTGAGAGGAATACTAGTGGTGAGAAGAGAGGAATACTAGTGGTGAGAAGAGAGAGGAATACTAGTGGTGAGAAGAGAGAGGAATACTAGTGGTGAGAAGTGAGAGGAATACTAGTGGTGAGAAGTGAGAGGAATACTAGTGGTGAGAAGTGAGAGGAATACTAGTGGTGAGAAGAGAGGAATACTAGTGGTGAGAAGTATAGTGGTGAGAAGAGAGGAATACTAGTGAGAAGAGAGAGGAATACTAGTGGTGAGAAGTGAGAATACTAGTGGTGAAAGAGAGGAATACTAGTGGTGAGAAGTGAGAGGAATACTAGTGGTGAGAAGTGAGAGGAATACTAGTGGTGAGAAGAGAGGAATACTAGTGGTGAGAAGTGAGAGGAATACTAGTGGTGAGAAGAGAGGAATACTAGTGATGAGAAGTGAGAGGAATACTAGTGGTGAGAAGTGAGAGGAATACTAGTGGTGAGAAGTGAGAGGAATACTAGTGGTGAGAAGTGAGAGGAATACTAGTGGTGAGAAGTGAGAGGAATACTAGTGGTGAGAAGTGAGAGGAATACTAGTGGTGAGAAGTGAGAGGAATACTAGTGGTGAGAAGTGAGAGGAATACTAGTGGTGAGAAGAGAGAGGAATACTAGTGGTGAGAAGAGAGAGGAATACTAGTGGTGAGAAGAGAGGAATACTAGTGGCGGCGTCGGTGGCGGTTGGTTTCTGGCACCACGTAGCTTAGCTGCTCTCTGTGAATGATGCCAAATGTTCACACACTATCCTTGCCAACCTCCGTCCTTCTGATCCTCTCTTTCTTTTCTCTCTTTCTTTTCTTTATGTTGTCCCCCTTTTGTTTATATTCTTCTTCACGGTTCAGATGAATGCCCTCTCAAAGGCTCATTAGCCCCATGGGCCGACTGAACTGTTTGTCAGTGGCAAAAAAAATATTTCTGAACAACAATTTCGGGAATGAAAAATGTAGGTAAAAAAAATCCTCAAAGAAAAGGTTTTATTATGCCTCTTTATTTTGGTGTTGTTCATCGGGAGGTTTTACTGTCGTTAGTTTTCTCTGGTTTTGATCAATTCTCTGACCTTCATATATTCTGTGGAAACTGTTCATTCATTATTATTATTATTATTATAGACAAGGAGCGATAATTAGTGAACATATTAGCAAATACTGTTTTAACCTAATCATATTGATTAGAATTTTAACAAAGGCCTAATTATTAAATACACCAAATGATGTATCATAGTGGTTTGGCTGATATTCAGGTATCATTATCGCCGTAATTGTATATTTTCTCTCTCTCAATCTCTCTCTTTCTCCAAGGAGCCGTTTTCTCTCCTTGTTCCTTTTGCTTCCTTCTCAGAATCCTCTTTAGAAGACAACCTTGGTAAGGGCATCGTTTGGTGTTGGTTACGCCGTGAGAAGGAGAGAGGTTTAAAGCCTAGCCGTGCGAGAGGGTGGTAGCTAGCTAGGGCTAAAGAGCAAAGCACCACACCAGAACAAACGGCAGAGAAGCATCATTTGGCAGAGAGTCAGTCTGTGGAAGAGGGTACGCCTCAAATCAGTTTGGACACAGATCTGGGACACTAGACGGAAGAGAAGAAAGAGGGATGAAATGGGATAGAAAGAGGGATGAAATGGGATAGACAGAGGGATGAAACAAAAAGAGGGATGAAATGGGATAGAAAGAGGGATGAAACAAAGAGGGATAAAACGGGATAGAAAGAGGGATGAAACGGGATAGAAAGAGGGATGAAACGGGATAGAAAGAGGGATGAAATGGGATAGACAGAGGGATGAAACAAAGAGGGATAAAACGGGATAGAAAGAGGGATGAAACGGGATAGAAAGAGGGATGAAACGGGATAGAAAGAGGGATGAAACGGGATAGAAAGAGGGATGAAATGGGATAGACAGAGGGATGAAACAAAGAGGGATAAAACGGGATAGAAAGAGGGATGAAACGGGATAGAAAGAGGGATGAAACAGGATAGAAAGAGGGATGAAACAGGATAGACAGAGGGATGAAACAAAGAGGGATAAAACGGGATAGAAAGAGGGATGAAACAGGATAGAAGAGGGATGAAACAGGATAGAAAGAGGGATGAAACAAAGAGGGATGAAACGGGATAGAAAGAGGGATGAAACGGGATAGAAAGAGGGATGAAACGGATGAAACAAAGAGGGATGAAACGGGATAGAAAGAGGGATGAAACGGGATAGAAAGAGGGATGAAACAAAGAGGGATGAAATGGGATAGAAAGAGGGATGAAACGGGATAGAAAGAGGGATGAAACGGGATAGAAAGAGGGATGAAATGGGATAGGGAACAACAGGATGGGGGGGGGCACACATGAACGTCTGTGTTTGAGTGTGTGTGCTGTATGTGGTGGTGCGTGTGCATCGCCTCTGTGTGTCTTCTACTGTCCCTCAACCTCAATGAGGACTAGACAAACCACGGGGCCAGTGGACGGTGGTAGATACATGGTTATGAAGGAAACAAGGCTCTGTCCTCCTCAAAAGGCTCCATTCATGATGAACTGGAGAGATTTCTCTCTGAGGGGAGAGAAAAGAGGGTTCAGGGGACAACACGTGTTTTCGATAACAGGGTGAGTTTTATACTGGGGCAGGAGGGGTGTGTGTGTGTGGGGGGGGGGGGCATGTGTGTGTGTGTGTGGTGTTGGTGGTGGGTAGAGAGTCCGGTTGTGTGTGTATAGGGGGTGGGTAAGAGTGTGTGTGTGGGTGGTGTATGTTTTTTGGGGTGTGTTGGGGGTGTATGACAGTGATAGTGGCAGTGGGTAGAGCAGGTGGGAGTCTTCATCAACAGGATGGTTTTAAGGACAGTTTGTTTGTTAGCTATGGTATATGTTGTATCTCGTAGGAGTTGGTGTGCGTGGAGGGGGGTATTTTGGCAGGGTTGTAGGCCTAGTTGCTAGGCAGACTGGATTGGGGGGCTGATGTAACTGTTAAAGTGTGTATTATTTTCGGGGAGTTTTTTTCTAAGGAAGGTGTTGGTGTTACTCTTTTTTCTATATGATAGTCCGTTCAATAGTTTGATAGTGAGACAGGGTTACTGCCACTGGAACTCTGGGGCCTCAGGGACAACACGCTGAAGCGGTGTGACACTGAAGTCTGAGTGTGTGTTGTGTTTTGTGTGTCGCAGCATGCCGGGAACTGTGAGCCAAGGGACCGGGGTGTAAACTAGGTGCTAATGCGTCCTTTTGCATGTTTCCACAGTGTCAAGTTTTAATTAGGAAGGAGACATAGATGACAGATGATAGATGGGATAAATAGACCAGACAATGGTGTTCCAGAGAGACAGAAACACCCAGGTAGAGAGTACAGAGAGACAGAAACACCCAGGTAGACAGCACAGAGAGACAGAAACACCCAGGTAGACAGCACAGAGAGACAGAAACACCCAGGTAGACAGCACAGAGAGACAGAAACACCCAGGTAGACAGCACAGAGAGACAGAAACACCCAGGTAGACAGCACAGAGAGACAGAAACACCCAGGTAGAGAGTACAGAGAGACAGAAACACCCAGGGAGACAGCACAGAGAGACAGAAACACCCAGTTAGACAGCACAGAGTGACAGAAACACCCAGGGAGACAGCACAGAGAGACAGAAACACCCAGTTAGACAGCACAGAGAGACAGAAACACCCAGGTAGACAGTACAGAGAGACAGAAACACCAAGGTTGACAGCACAGAGAGACAGAAACACCCAGGTAGACAGTACAGAGAGACAGAAACACCCAGGTTTACAGCACAGAGGGACAGAAACACCCAGGTAGACAGAAACACCCAGGTAGACAGCACAGAGAGACAGAAACACCCAGGTAGACAGAAACACCCAGGTAGACAGCACCGAGAGACAGAAACACCCAGTTAGACAGCACAGAGAGACAGAAACACCCAGGTAGACAGTACAGAGAGACAGAAACACCAAGGTTGACAGCACAGAGAGACAGAAACACCCAGGTAGACAGTACAGAGAGACAGAAACACCCAGGTTTACAGCACAGAGGGACAGAAACACCCAGGTAGACAGAAACACCCAGGTAGACAGCACAGAGAGACAGAAACACCCAGGTAGACAGAAACACCCAGGTAGAGCACCTTTTAACAGTTAATTTCTGACTTGTCTTCTACTTCTTATACACTGGTTAAACACAGTCAATTAGGCTCTTTTTAAACCTTTTTAGTTCAACAGTCATTAAATATTACATCAATCAATCAATACGCAGTATGTACATCAGATCAGAACCACAATATGATCTAGGTTGCCATGGCACCTACCCCCTACCCCCCTCTCCTCTGTCTCGCCACCCCAACGTGTCCCCCCCGACAATCTGTTCCTTACGTTTATTGGACCCTAATTTGGCTGCCTCCATGGCAACCAGGGGCTCCCAGAATACCTTGGCTGGGTGGTATCCAGGGCAGCGGTGGTGACTGGTTGGCATGCCCGCGGTGCCACCGGGGTGTTGCTGGGGCAGGTGTTCTGGTCTGGCAGGGACCTCGGTGTGGCTGCTAGGATAGGCTAACCCTGTTATGAGGACTCTCCTCCATCCTCATATCTGCTGACGTAGGCTGGGTCTAAAATGGAACACTGTTCCCTATTTAGTGCACTACTTTTGACACCATATTCTCTACAGGGTGCCATTTGGGATGCAGGCCTACAAAAGTGGGGTCTGCTGTGTAGCATGGGGGAAGCATTTCACCAGCGCGCATATTGATGTGGCCATGGCACTGTGCCCAGTTGGTGCTGCCTTCCTCCCACACACACACACACACACACACACACACACACACACACGCACGCACGCACGCACACACACATACATACATATACACAAACAAACACTCACACACACAATGTATAATACATGAGCCTATACGATTTTGAACTGTGCTGTGGCTCTCTGTCACATATAAATATTCAGTTGCACGCGTGTTGATTTGAAGCAGGAGCCATCATGATCTGCATAGCATTAGTATGGGTCCAGTCTCTGAGCACTAGTAGCATTAGTATGGGTCCAGTCTCTGAGCACTAGTAGCATTAGTATGGGTCCAGTCTCTGAGCACTAGTAGCATTAGTATGGGTCCAGTCTCTGAGCACTAGTAGCATTAGTATGGGTCCAGTCTCTGAGCACTAGTAGCATTAGTATGGGTCCAGTCTCTGGGCACTAGTAGCATTAGTATGGGTCCAGTCTCTGAGCACTAGTAGCATTAGTATGGGTCCAGTCTCTGAGCACTAGTAGCATTAGTATGGGTCCAGTCTCTGAGCACTAGTAGCATTAGTATGGGTCCAGTCTCTGAGCACTAGTAGCATTAGTATGGGTCAGTCTCTGAGCACTAGTAGCATTAGTATGGGTCCAGTCTCTGAGCACTAGTAGCATTAGTATGGGTCCAGTCTCTGAGCACTAGTAGCATTAGTATGGGTCCAGTCTCTGAGCACTAGTAGCATTAGTATGGGTCCAGTCTCTGAGCACTAGTAGCATTAGTATGGGTCCAGTCTCTGAGCACTAGTAGCATTAGTATGGGTCCAGTCTCTGAGCACTAGTAGCATTAGTATGGGTCCAGTCTCTGAGCACTAGTAGCATTAGTATGGGTCCAGTCTCTGAGCACTAGTAGCATTAGTATGGGTCCAGTCTCTGAGCACTAGTAGCATTAGTATGGGTCCAGTCTCTGAGCACTAGTAGCATTAGTATGGGTCCAGTCTCTGAGCACTAGTAGCATTAGTATGGGTCCAGTCTCAGTCTCTGAGCACTAGTAGCATTAGTATGGGTCCAGTCTCTGAGCACTAGTAGCATTAGTATGGGTCCAGTCTCTGAGCACTAGTAGCATTAGTATGGGTCCAGTCTCTGAGCACTAGTAGCATTAGTATGGGTCCAGTCTCTGAGCACTAGTAGCATTAGTATGGGTCCAGTGGGTCCAGTCTCTGAGCACTAGTAGCATTAGTATGGGTCCAGTCTCTGAGCACTAGTAGCATTAGTATGGGTCCAGTCTCTGAGCACTAGTAGCATTAGTATGGGTCCAGTCTCTGAGCACTAGTAGCATTAGTATGGGTCCAGTCTCTGAGCACTAGTAGCATTAGTATGGGTCCAGTCTCTGAGCACTAGTAGCATTAGTATGGGTCCAGTCTCTGAGCACTAGTAGCATTAGTATGGGTCCAGTCTCTGAGCACTAGTAGGGTCCATTAGTAGTAGCATTAGTATGGGTCCAGTCTCTGAGCACTAGTAGCATTAGTATGGGTCCAGTCTCTGAGCACTAGTAGCATTAGTATGGGTCCAGTCTCTGAGCACTAGTAGCATTAGTATGGGTCCAGTCTCTGAGCACTAGTAGCATTAGTATGGGTCCAGTCTCTGAGCACTAGTAGCATTAGTATGGGTCCAGTCTCTGAGCACTAGTAGCATTAGTATGGGTCCAGTCTCTGAGCACTAGTAGCATTAGTATGGGTCCAGTCTCTGAGCACTAGTAGCATTAGTCTCTTCATTTGTATTAAACTACTCAGATGTATTGGTTTAATTAAAGCTCATAGATTGTAACTGTTGTTCCTTGAGTGTGGACAATCCCCTAGATGGTGATGGTACCACTGTAAAACTCTGTGATGGTAAAAATCCCTAGATGTAATACTCTGTGATTTTTTTACAATTTTACCTTTATTTAACCAGGCAAGTCAGTTAAGAACATATTCTTATTTTCAATGATGGCCTAGGAACAGTGGGTTAACTGCCTGTTCAGGGGCAGAACGACAGATTGTCAGCTCGGGGGTTTGAACTTGCAACCTTCCGGTTACTAGTCCAACGCTCTAACCACTAGGCTACGCTGCCGCTGGTAAAAATCCCTAGATGGTGATGGCACCACTGTAAAACTCTGTGATGGTAAATATCCCTAGATGGTGATGGTACCACTGTAAAACTCTGTGATGGTAAATATCCCTAGATGGTGATGGTACCACTGTTAAACTCTGTGATGGTACCACTGTAATACTCTGTGATGGTAAATACCCCTAGATGGTGATGGTACCACTGTAAAACTCTGTGATGGTAAATATCCCTAGATGGTGATGGTACCACTGTAAAACTCTGTGATGGTACCACTATAATACTCTGTGATGGTACCACTGTAAAACTCTGTGATGGTACCACTGTAATACTCTGTGATGGTAAATACCCCTAGATGGTGATGGTACCACTGTAATACTCTGTGATGGTAAATATCCCTAGATGGTGATGGTACCACTGTAAAACTCTGTGATGGTAAATATCCCTAGATGGTGATGGTACCACTGTAAAACTCTGTGATGGTAAATATCCCTAGATGGTGATGGTACCACTGTAATACTCTGTGATGGTAAATATCCCTAGATGGTGATGGTACCACTGTAATACTCTGTGATGGTAAATATCCCTAGATGGTGATGGTACCACTGTAAAACTCTGTGATGGTACCACTGTAATACTCTGTGATGGTACCACTGTAAAACTCTGTGATGGTACCACTGTAATACTCTGTGATGGTAAATACCCCTAGATGGTGATGGTACCACTGTAATACTCTGTGATGGTAAATATCCCTAGATGGTGATGGCACCACTGTAATACTCTGTGATGGTAAATATCCCTAGATGGTGATGGTACCACTGTAATACTCTGTGATGGTAAATATCCCTAGATGGTGATGGTACCACTGTAATACTCTGTGATGGTAAATATCCCTAGATGGTGATGGTACCACTGTAATACTCTGTGATGGTAAATATCCCTAGATGGTGATGGTACCACTGTTAAACTCTGTGCGTAAGTAGAAGTTAGTATTCCATACAATGCTAGAGAGAATCAGCTGGGCTCATTTCTGCCTTCCCAAAACCCTCACATTGAATGTAATGCACATGTTAGTGTGATGGAGGGAGTGTGTGTTAGAGGGAGTGTGTGTTAGAGGGAGGAAAGGAGAGGGAGAAAGGAGACTAAATGTGTGTGTGTGACATCCCGTCACACTCTCCTCAGGCTGTTTCTACAATCCCACACATTGGCCACCTGATCCCCAGCCGGCACCTGGTGCACATAAACACATACACACACACTGTACACACACACACAGTACACACACCCACATACACAGTACACAGGACGGACACACTGCACACACACAGATGAGGCCTGAGTCCCAGGGTAGGCCCAGGACAGGACAGTGGACCTCATGTGGTGCAGCTCCCCAGCCGAACCCCTCTCCAGCTGGGTCTCCCTGCCTACCTCAGAGGGATAGCGCTGGGCCGGCCAAAACACTGGTTCCTGACCAGAGTCCGTCACAAATCTTTCTAGTCCGTCACAAAACTTTCTAGTCCGTCACAAATCTTTCTAGTCCGTCACAAAACTTTCTAGTCCGTCACAAAACTTTCTAGTCCGTCACAAATCTTTCTAGTCCGTCACAAATCTTTCTAGTCCGTCACAAAACTTTCTAGTCCGTCACAAATCTTTCTAGTCCGTCACAAAACTTTCTAGTCCGTCACAAAACTTTCTAGTCCGTCACAAATCTTTCTAGTCCGTCACAAATCTTTCTAGTCCGTCACAAAACTTTCTAGTCCGTCACAAATCTTTCTAGTCCGTCACAAAACTTTCTAGTCCGTCAGAAATTGAACAGATTGGGAGTTTTAAGGGAAGAAACTATAACCTGAGTAGTGAACTACAGTGCTTTCAGAAAGTCGCTGGCCTACAGACAATACACCATAATGTCATAGTGGAATTATGTTTTTAGACATTTTTACAAATGAATTAAAAATGAAAAGCTGAAATGTCTCCAGTGAATAAGTATTCAACCCCTTTGTTATGGCCTAAACACATTTAGGAGTAACAATTAGCTTAACCAGTCACATAATAAGTTGCATGGAGTCAAATCAAATCAATCAAATCGAATCTAATTTCATTTGTCAGATGCGCCGAATACCACAGGTATTACCGTGAAATGCTGACTTACAAGCCCTTAACAATGCAGTTTTAAGAACATATTTACTAAATCAACTAAATCAAATAAATAATTGAAATAAAAGTAACACAATAAAATAACAATAACGAGGCTATATACAGGGGCTACCGGAAACAAGTCAATGTGCGGAGCTACGGTAATAGTGTTTAACATGATATTTGTATGACTACCTCATCTCTGTACCCCACACACATACAATTATCTCTAAGGTCCCTCAGTCGAGCAGTGAATTTCAAACACAGATTCAACCACAAAGACCAGGGAGGGTTTCCAATGCTAAATAGGTCAATTAAAAAAAGCAGACATTGAACATCCGTTTGAGCATGGTGAAGTTATTAAGTACACTTTGGATGGTGTATCAATACACCCATTCACTACAAATATACAGGTGTCCTTCCTAACTCAGTTGCCGGAAAGGAAGGAAACCAATCAGGGATTTCACCATGAGGCCAATGGTGACTTTAAAACAGTTTACAGAGTTTAATGGCTGTGATAGGAGAAAACTGAGGATGGATCAACAACATTGTAGTTCTCCACAACACTAGCGTTATTGACAGAGTGAAAAGAAGGAAGCCTGTGCAGAATACATATGTTCCTAAACATGCCTCCTGTTTGCAATAAGGCATAAAGTAAAACTGCCAAAAAAATTGGCAAAGAAATTAACTTTATGTCCTGAATACAAAGCATTATGTTTGTTGCAAATCCAACACAACACATCACTGAGAACCACTTAATTTTTTTCAATCATGGTGGTGGCTGCATCATGTTATGGGTATGCTTGTCATCGGCAAGGACTAGGGAGTTTTTTTTAGGATAAAAATAAACGGAATAGGGCTTCCAGTGTAGTAATTGGTAGCTTCCCCAACACAACTGAGTAGCTTATTTCATGATAAAGGAATACAACTTTAATATTGTTTTAGTTCTGCTGTCAAATGTGCTGTTATTTCAGCTAACCCTCTTGAACTGGTCCAAGAAGTTTGAAAGTTTGAAAGCAATGGAGCCGGAGAGGATGGCTGATGTTTTACTGGCTCTTAACCAACCGCGCTATTTTGTTAGCTTTTTCGAATTGTTTGTAACTTATTTTGTACATAATGTTGCTGCTACCGTGTCCTATTGCCGGAAAGAGCTTCTGTACTGGTACCCACTGTTTATAGCCTCGCTATTGTTATTTACTGCTGCTCTTTAATTATTTGTTGCTTTTATTATTTGTATTTTTTTAATGTATTTTTGTTAAAAGTGCATTTTTGGTTATGGGCTTGTAAGTAAGCATTTCACTGTAAGGTCTGAAACCTGTTGGTGTCAGCGCATGTGACACATTCCATTTGTTTTGATTAGATGTCTTTATCACTGTTAGTTAGGGCAAAGCCAGTGTGGTTTCCCCTCCTAGTAAACCCTGTGGCATGAATACATCAGCTCTGTCATCTGAGAAGTGTAAGGAGATACTGTGTGTGATCCATAACAGGAACCTGTTTGTGTGTGTGTGTGTGTGTGTGTGTGTGTGTGTGTGTGTGTGTGTGTGTGTGTGTGTGTGTGTGTGTGTGTGTGTGTGTGTGTGTGTGTGTGTGTGTGTGTGTGTGTGTGATCCATAACAGGAACCTGTTTGTGTGTGTGTGTGTGTGTGTGAGTGATCCATAACAGGAACCTGTTTGTATGTGTGTGTGTGTGTGTGTGTGTGTGTGTGTGTGTGTGTGTGTGTGTGTGTGTGTGTGTGTGTGTGTGTGTGTGTGTGTGTGTGTGTGTGTGTGTGTGTGTGTGTGTGTGTGTGTGTGTGTGTGTGTGTGTGTAAGTGATCCATAACAGGAACCTGTTTGTGTGTGTGTAAGTGATCCATAACAGGAACCAGTGTGTGATTTCTGCTCTGCCAGCCTATAGTACAGGAGCCAAAGTTAAAGTTGAGAAGCAATCCTGTACAATTTGACACAGGAGATTTTATTTTATCCACCTTCCTCTCTCTCTTACTCCCTCTCTCTTACTCCCTCTCTCGTACTCCCTCTCTCTTACTCCCTCTCTCTGCCCACCCTCAATCCCTCCCTCTCTCTCAGCGATGCTCTCCTCTCTCTCTCTCTTTCTCTCTCTCTTTCTCTCTCTCCTCCCTCTCTCCTCTCTCTCCTCTCTCTTTCTCTATCCCGTCCCTCTCTCTCACTCTCTTTCTCCTCTCTCTCTCACTCTCTTTCTCCTCTCTCTCTCCCTCCCTCTCCCTCTCTCTCGCTCTCTTCTGGCTACACACTGGCACTTTTGAAATGTTTTTGATTCTCGAGGTGTTCATGAAAAATAACATGATTTCGTTTCATGCTGCTGTGTGTGTGTGTGTGTGTCCGTCTGTGGGTGTTGTGTAGTTTGGTTGCTAACCGGCTGTGTCTTCCGTCTCACATCCGCACGCTGTTTCATGACACGCAGCGGAATTGTCCCGGTTCTGTTTTGTTTGTGTTGCCTTGCTTTTATTTCTCTGGCGCGATGCAGTCGTCTGCAAACAAACCTAGACCACATCCACCCTCCCTGCGGACCAACCAATCTCCCTTCCAGACTGACCGTGCTGCTGGATAATGTTGGGACCACGCAGGCAGAGCCAAGACCTGCTCCTACAGTCCTACCAGAAAACTAAAGCTATTTCCACTACCAGATATATCAATTGCCTTCCAAAGCGATGGTAAAAGAGTACAAGATGACTACAACTTTTACTGGAGTTGGACAACTGGGGACTTTTCCCACCTCTGAGCAACTGCTTCTCTTGCTTTTCAGGAATGTTTGAGGTGTCTGAGTTCATTGGGTTGTTTGTTTTCAGTCATCGCGGGACAGGTACAACAAGGCAGTGTCCTCAGTTACACCTGGTGTCACCTGTCTCACTGTCACCTAAACCCTACAGAGTGGGTGGAGGCCGATCAACGGTCTGTTGTAGTCTATAGACCAAACAGGGCAGACAGTTTAGACAGGTAAGTTAGAGGTAACAGGATGCCAGCCACAGGGGCTGACGATCCCCACCAGATCCCCTATCAATGTACTGGGGCAATGATGATGATCACATAGTCTCACACACACACACACACACACACACACCACACACACACACACACACACACACACACACACACACACACACACACACACACACACACACACACACACACACACACACACACACACACACACACACACACACACACACACACACACACACACACATAGTACTGGGTATTGGGTAAGAATTACTGTGTGTGTGATGCTTGTCTTGACTGAGTGACTGTTGTTGATTAAAGGTTGTTGTTGTAATTGCTGGGTTTAAAATGACAGGTGGCGGATGTGTTCCTATAATCCCCTATCTAATATAGAGGTCCAGGGGTGAAGCTCTTAATCTCAAACACACACACACACACACACACACACACACACACACACACACACACACACACACACACACACACACACACACACACACACACACACACACACACACACACACACACACTGACGCGGAGAAGAAACACACACACACACTGACGCGGAGAAGAAACACACACACACACTGACGCAGAGAAGAGATAGAGAAACATATACACTGACGCAGAGAAGAAACACACACAAACACGCGAGAGGCACACACACACGCTAATATTCGTTCGCTTTTTCTCACACAAACACTTTTACACGCACGTACATCCGTTAAAACAAACACACACTCCACGTGTACGCACACACACACAATCCCTCTACGCGTACACAATCACTTTTACCCACTCACCATTTCTCCCGGTCAAATCCCCCACTCTGACCTCTGCCTCTCTCTCTCTCTGTTTGTCTTTCATCATGGATTGGACATTAGTGCGGCCACATGTCTCTGTTTGTCTACTGGTTCAATAACTGATGTATACTTCACCGCAGATGGTGTAATTCAGGAAAATGTGATCAAGATAACTTTCTACATTTTACATTTGATTTATTTAGCAGATGCTCCTTTCCAAAGCGACTTTCATTAGCAGTTAGGGTTAAGTGCAACACACAGACAGACAGACAGACAGACAGACAGACAGACAGACAGACAGACAGACAGACAGACAGACAGACAGACAGACAGACAGTTCGTTCACTCTCAGAACAAATCAAGAGAGTTCAAGGTGAATTAGGCTGGACCTAAAACCAATAGGTTACACATAGGTACTCTACAACATATTAACTTTGTCCATTGACTTAATGACTTCCATTTCCTCCGTCATTGACTCTCTCTATCTGTTTATATGGATGGTTGTAGTGGTTTCTTGTATTTATTGCTGTACAATCAACCCATGAAAAGGGCCACTTGAGATAGGGGAAAGGACTGGTAGATACCAGCCCTGCTCCACCCTGAGTCCTCAGATAACCCCGTACACTAGGCTGTGTGATGGGTTAGCATGGGTTGTATGCTCTCTATAGATAGTTCCAGTATGGGGAGCAGCAGAGACTAAACCTATATAGCCTAGTTTAGTAGGCTAGTATCTATAAACAACCTATTCTAATAGGTCAGTGTGTTTGTTTGGGGGGATAAAGTAAAGACAACAGGTGTTTCTGCTAGAGACTCTTATCTACTTTCCATCTACTTTTTCTTTGCTTTCTCTCTTTTTCTTTCAATCTCATTATTTCTCTCATACATTTATTCTCTCTCCCCCCTCTCTCAACCCCTCTCTGCCCCCCTCTCTCGCCCCCCTCTCTCTCTCCCCTCTCTCAACCTCTCTCTCCTCCCCCTCTATCCCCCCTCTCTCCCTCCCTCCCTCCCTCTCTCTCTCCCCCCCTCTCCCTCTCTCTGTGCAGGTGTGCTGGCAGTGTGTTTGACGTGTGTGTGGTTGTTTGCAGCATAGCAAACAAGGAGGGGGGGGCAGGGTGTGGGGTCACCTCAGGTGAACTGTGTTGAGGGAGAGAGAGGCGGGGTCTAGAGAAGAGGGGGAGTAAACTGACGTAGAGAGAGAGAGAGTGTTGTGCCTGTTCAGCTAGTCCTCTGAAAGTCTAGAGAGAGAGAGAGAATGTGAGATGATCACTCTATTTGTGATATGAAAGGAAGGAGGAGTGAAAGAGGGTGAGAGAAAGAGAGAGGGATAGGGAGAGAGGGAGAAAGAGAGGGATAGAGAGAGAGGGAGCTCCTCTACAGGGAAGGTTTTCTGAGGTCACAGTACTGAATATCACAGAGGAATGTGGAATTCTGAACCGTTGCCAACGCAAACACACCGGCCCAGCCACCGCCGCCCCCAATGGCTGTCAAGGGCCGCTTTACACACTCACACACACTGAGAGAGACACACACACACACACACACACACACACACACACACACACACACACACACACACACACACACACACACACACACACACACACACACACACACATACACAAAACGTGCGCACACAAACTCAGAGACGCACACATTCACACGTGCACACACACACATGCATACTGTCAACACATTGACCCATAACCATTTTTGATAAGTTGAGTTGACAGCAGAGAACAATGGTCTATGGAGTTCAAACTTAAAGACCTTTTAATGACAGTAGTTTTCTGCAGCCATGATTAATCACTGTGGACACACACACACACACACACACACACACACACACACACACACACACACACACACCTACACACACACTCTCTCATCCACGTTTACAGTGACTCATACACAGTCCACACACACACTCTCTTTGATGTTTTGTCAAGGACTTATATCCGCCATCTAAAAATACGATGCATTGAAATGTAAGAAAGACCACCTTTAAGGAAAAAGAAATCACCTAAAATGCAAATAAAAAATCCATGTTCTGGGGCCAAGAAAATGTTCCATTCGTCCTTAATGTTAATGCCAAAGACTAAATGAGAATCAGTCAGCGCATAAGTTATGAATTTAGCATTCAGGGAGTGAAGCTGTGAAACAGCAGGATTTTGGACAGGTACCGGGGGATGGGGATTGAAGGGATGAGTGTGTGTGTGTGCCTGCACGGGTGTTGCCAGGTTTTCACTTGGGTGTATGTGTGAGGTTTTAGCTGAGGGTCTTTGTCATACAGTTAGGTGAGGAATATCCTACGGTTGTGTGTAAAGTTCTCTACATGTAGGATGTGTATAGCAGCCAATATGTTTTCTTTTCTTTTGTTTCATGGCTACATAAGTCTACTGTACTGTGTACCAGGGGCAGTGGCAGCAGGCTGAATTTAAAGGAACACGATATATACCCCCCTCTCCTTCCCATCCCTTGTTCCTTTCCACCCTTCCTTCCTTCCTTCCTTCCTTCCTTCCTTCCTTCCTTCCTTCCTTCCTTCCTTCCTTCCTTCCTTCCTTCCTTCCTTCCTTCCTTTTTCTTCCTTCCCTTCCATCCATCCATCCTTCCTTCCTTCTTTCTTTCTTTCTTTCTTTCTTTCTTTCTTTCTTTCTTTCTTTCTTTCTTTCCTTCCTTCCTTCCTTCCTTCCTTCCTTCCTTCCTTCCTTCCTTCCTTCCTTCCTTCCTTCCTTCCTTCCTTCCTTCCTTCCTTCCTTCCTTCCTTCCTTCCTTCCTTCCCTCTCTCTCTGTGAAGAGGCTTGTCTCTGGCGTGGCTGGAGCAGGCGAGGGTTCAGGGGTCAGAGCTCAGACTAACTGAGAGGCTCAGCTGGTGTTTGATGTGGGGAGCAGCACAGCAGATCAAGTAGTGCAGATTCCTGCCTGTCTGACACCATACACACACACACACACACACACACACACACACACACACACACACACACACACACACACACACACACACACACACACACAGTCTTTACAGCTCATCTCTCTTTTTTGGCAGCATTCTCTCCTTCTCCCCTTCCCTGCCTCCTTTTTCCTCTCTCCTTCTCTCTGTCTTTAAATTCAACTGAACTCAAGGACCTCGGCTGTTACGTAAATGGGTTAAACACAGACACACGTGAGCACATACAGAGGTGCGGAACACACCCACACACACACACACACACACACACACACACACACACACACACACACACACACACACACACACACACACACACACACACACACACACACACACACACACACACACACACACACACACACAGAGCAGTCCCTCGCTAACTGTGGCTTCCTAAGGTCAGGTCAACAGACACTTAGTTCCTGATGCCTCCGTTGGTGTTCTCCTGCGTGGTAACAGCTGAGGGGACAGAAACATGGGCTGTTTTGGTTAGTTGGTGCAGTCGCTGTCATGTGCTCTCATGGTTCCCACATGTACATTATGGCCTCAGCAGTGTTTGTGTGTGGGGGAAATGACTGTGACTGTGACTGTCCCCTGAAGTGACTGTCCCCTGTAACTGTACCCTGTCACCTCCCAAGGGCAGGGACCTCACCATACTTAAGTGCAGATTCAATATTTATTGTGGTTGGATGTTCCAGACATATTGCTCACCATGTCTGCTGCAGAGGGACAAGAGAGAGACATTAAATCAGGAGTTTTGACCAGTCATGGAAATAGAAATGGTGCAGGTACAGCCAACTAGCGTAAAAATAATATTGCAATATTGTCTAAACGATACGATGTATTGAAAAAAAAAAAAAAAAAAAGATATCCTGATATGGAACTTTATCGATTGAGTCAAAACACCAACCTGATCTCATAGTTTCACTGTAAGAGTTGCCGTAATTGGATGAAAGTCGGTTCCGATGGGTTACAAGGTAAAAACAGAAACACCTGATAGGGTTAAGTCTAGGTATTCATTCTGAGTAGCTAGGGCAATGGTTTGGGGAAGTCTTAAAACCAAATGATGAAAAACTATGAAGTATCATCAACTACTCCCCCTGCTTGCTAGAGAACTGTGAACTGCAGTGGCCAGTGATCTGAGCAGCTCTCTGGCTCTGAGACTCTTGACATGGTTTTTTGAGCTTCGACGAATGCATTTATCAATG
Organism: Oncorhynchus keta; assembly: GCF_023373465.1. Classification (NCBI taxonomy): domain Eukaryota; kingdom Metazoa; phylum Chordata; class Actinopteri; order Salmoniformes; family Salmonidae; genus Oncorhynchus; species Oncorhynchus keta. The sequence continues at coordinate 73,762,176 of NC_068430.1, forward strand.
TCCTCAGGACCTTCTCAGATGTCTGAAATCGACCTCTATCTTGTGACCAGCCTAAAACAGCCACACACTCAGTGCAGCACAGCATGGAGTCCAAAGTACAGGTGTTGTGTGATGACTCACAGACTGGGCTGCTCTCCTCCTCTGTTTGTAAATATGGGGTTAGTCTGTTGAACACAGCTTAAGTTCCCAAACACTTTCATTTGTGTTACTGTAGGGGAAGGACACAGCTGGGGCAAGGCACAGAGAGAGAGACACACACATAGGAGTACACAGCAACACACACACGCACGCACGCACGCGCGCACGCACGCACGCACGCACGCACGCACGCACACACACACACACACACACACACACACACACACACACACACACACACACACACACACACACACACACACACACACACACACACACAGCATCTTTAAACAGTGTCTTCCCTACCATAATTCTAGCCTGCCAGTCTCTGTGTAGAGGCTGTGGTTTGGCCGACCTGCCCGACTCTCTCTCCATTAAGGCAGTAAGCAGCGTGTGTTACTTGACAGTTAGGGCTTCTTTATATGACTGTCTATCTACTTAATGTGGCCCCTGAGGCCCCTCAGTGGTGGCACTACACTCTACAGCTCAGTAGCATTTCAATTCAAGACTTAGCCCACTAAGAATAATGTGTGGTATGGGAGGGTTTTCTCTGGTTGCTAGGAGGGGGTGGTATGGGAGGGTTTTCTCTGGTCACTAGGAGGGGGTGGTATGGGAGGGTTTTCTCTGGTCGCCTGGGAGGGTGGTATGGGAGGGTTTTCTCTGGTCACCTGGGAGGGTGGTATGGGAGGGTTTTCTCTGGTTGCTAGGAGGGGTGGTATGGGAGGGTTTTCTCTGGTCACTAGGAGGGGGTGGTATGGGAGGGTTTTCTCTGGTCGCCTGGGAGGGTGGTATGGGAGGGTTTTCTCTGGTCGCCTGGGAGGGTGGTATGGGAGGGTTTTCTCTGGTCGCCTGGGAGGGTGGTATGGGAGGGTTTTCTCTGGTCGCCTGGGAGGGTGGTATGGGAGGGTTTTCTCTGGTCGCCTGGGAGGGTGATATGGGAGGGTTTTCTCTGGTCGCCCGGGAGGGTGGTATGGGAGGGTTTTCTCTGGTCGCCTGGAAGGGTGGTATGGGAGGGTTGTCTCTGGTCGCCTGGGGGGGTGGTATGGGAGGGTTTTCTCTGTTCACCAGGGAGGGTGGTATGGGAGGGTTTTCTCTGGTCACCAGGGAGGGTGTTATGGGAGGGTTTTCTCTGGTCGCCTGGGAGGGTGGTATGGGAGGGTTTTCTCTGGTCGCCTGGGAGGGTTTTCTCTGGTCACCTGGGAGGGTGGTATGGGAGGGTTTTCTCTGGTCACCTGGGAGGGTGGTATGGGAGGGTTTTCTCTGGTCGCCTGGGAGGGTGGTATGGGAGGGTTTTCTCTGGTCACCTGGGAGGGTGGTATGGGAGGGTTTTCTCTGTTCACCAGGGAGGGTGGTATGGGAGGGTTTTCTCTGGTCACCAGGGAGGGTGGTATGGGAGGGTTTTCTCTGGTCGCCTGGGAGGGTGGTATGGGAGGGTTTTCTCTGGTCACCTGGGAGGGTGGTATGGGAGGGTTTTCTCTGTTCACCAGGGAGGGTGGTATGGGAGGGTTTTCTCTGGTCACCAGGGAGGGTGGTATGGGAGGGTTTTCTCTGGTCGCCTGGGAGGGTGGTATGGGAGGGTTTTCTCTGGTCACCTGGGAGGGTGGTATGGGAGGGTTTTCTCTGTTCACCAGGGAGGGTGGTATGGGAGGGTTTTCTCTGGTCACCAGGGAGGGTGGTATGGGAGGGTTTTCTCTGGTCGCCTGGGAGGGTGGTAGGGGAGGGTTTTCTCTGGTCGCCTGGGAGGGTGGTATGGGAGGGTTTTCTCTGGTCGCCTGGGAGGGTTTTATCTGGTCACCTGGGAGGGTGGTATGGGAGGGTTTTCTCTGGTCGCCTGGGAGGGTGGTATAGGAGGGTTTTCTCTGGTCACCTGGGAGGGTGGTATGGGAGGGTTTTCTCTGGTCGCCTGGGAGGGTGGTATGGGAGGGTTTTCTCTGGTCACCTGGGAGGGTGGTATGGGAGGGTTTTCTCTGGTCACCTGGGAGGGTGGTATGGGAGGGTTTTCTCTGGTCGCCTGGGAGGGTGGTATGGGAGGGTTTTCTCTGGTCGCCTGGGAGGGTTTTATCTGGTCGCCTGGGAGGGTGGTATGGGAGGGTTTTCTCTGGTCACCAGGGAGGGTGGTATAGGAGGGTTTTCTCTGGTCACCTGGGAGGGTTCTTTTATTTACATTGTTTTCTTCTACTTCTTCTTCTTCTTAATATGAAATGATATGATGGAGGTGTTGTACCTGTGACTGCCCCCAACGAAGGCACACACACACACACACACACACACACACACACACACACACACACACACACACACACACACACACACACACACACACACACACACACACACACACACACACACATACTCTCTATCCTCGGCTAACTCCCTAACTCACGCCCCATCAAGACCATATTAGCATGAATGTGTCCCAACTGCCACCCTATTCCCTATATAGTGCACTACTTTTGATGGGGCTCTGATCAAATGGCCCTATGGGTTCTGGTCAAAAGTCGTGCACTACATAGGGAATAGGGTGCCAGTTGAGAGGCAGACTAATGGACTGATGACAGTATCAGCCCTGGTTCAGTCCCAAAGTGGCTTAGCCTGGCCGGGGTCAGAGGTCAGAGGCTCAGCGGGGGAGGGTCAACGGCCAAAGCATCATCCAACCCATCCAACTCATTGAACCCAACCCTCATGCCACACTAGAGGCATGTTGGTGGCAATGGCCAAGTATGGGTATACATACACACACAGTATACAGTCTACATACGCACACAGTATACACACACACACTCAGCTGTGACAGTAAACACACTTTAAATCCAATGGGGATTACAAATCCACTTAGGTCGAGTCAAGAGTTGAGCGTGTCAGCTGCAGGTCGGCGCTACGCAGCACCCAAACTGATGCACTTCTGCACCGCACTGTTTCATGTGTATGTGAGAGAGAGTGGGTATGTGTGTGTGTGTGTGTGTGAGAGAGAGTGGGTATGTGTGTGTGTGTGTGTGTGTGTGTGTGTGTGTGTGTGTGTGTGTGTGTGTGTGTGTGTGTGTGTGTGTGTGTGTGTGTGTGTGTGTGTGTGTGTGTGTGTGTGTGTGTGTGTGTGTGTGTGTGTGTGTGTGTGTGTGTGTGTGTGTGTGTGTGTGTGTGCTGTATGAGAGAGAGAGAGTGTGTGTGTGAGAGCATGAGTGGGTATGTGTGTGTGTGTGTGTGTGTGTGTGTGTGTGTGTGTGTGTGTGTGTGTGTGTGTGTGTGTGTGTGTGTGTGTGTGTGTGTGTGTGTGTGTGTGTGTGTGTGTGTGTGTGTGTGTGTGTGTGAGAGAGAGAGAGAGAAAGTGTGTGTGTGTGTGTGTGTGTGAGCAGTGTGTGTGTGTGTGTGTGTGTGTGTGTGTGTGTGTGTGTGTGTGTGTGTGTGTGTGTGTGTGTGTGTGTGTGTGTGTGTGTGTGTGTGAGAGAGAGAGTGTGTGTACTGTATGAGAGTGTGGGTGTGTGTGTGTGAGCAAGAGTGAGCATGTATGCGTATGTGTGTATTACTGTTACGGCCAGTCCGACATAGACAGTGTTATGTCAACCTCCTCTGTCTCCCCTTTCATTCCTCAAGATGTTCAGACTGACATGTCCTGTGAGACTCCACTTTTCTGTTCTCAACTTGAACTGTTTTGCAATTCTGATGGGAAAAGACAGACAGGGGGCGGATGAGGGTAAAATAGAGAATTATAGTGTAGGAAAACAACGAGAGAAAGAAAACAAGGAGAAGAGAGGGAGAAAGAAAGACAAACAAAGAGACAGAGAACAAGGAGAAGAGAGAGAGAAAGAAAGACAAACAGAGAGACAGAGAACAAGGAGAAGAGAGAGAGAAAGAAAGACAGAGACAGAGAACAAGGAGAAGAGAGAGAGAAAGAAAGACAGAGAGACAGAGAACAAGGAGAAGAGAGAGAGAAAGAAAGACAAACAGAGAGACAGAGAACAAGGAGAAGAGAGAGAGAAAGACAAACAGAGAGACAGAGAACAAGGAGAAGACAGACAGAGAGACAGAGAAACAGAGAGACAGTCAGAGTTTGTGGTGAATGATTCTTCATCTTTTGAGTCCTGAATAATGACATCATATGATGTTGACTTTAATCACATCTGTTTGTGTGATTTCTTCTCCCTCTCAATTCCCACCGGACCTCCCCAGTTCTTGGAATGGATTGGGTCCCGGCCTGCCAAAAATAATCGCTTGTTTGCTGCTATTTACTTAAATCTGTCAAGGAGTCACTGTTGGAGAACTCATGCTGTTAGTTATGATTCTGCTGTGTGTGTGTGTGTGTGTGTGTGTGTGTGTGTGTGTGTGTGTGTGTGTGTGTGTGTGTGTGTGTGTGTGTGTGTGTGTGTGTGTGTGTGTGTGTGTGTGTGTGTGTGTGTGTGTGTGTGGGGGGGGGGGGTGCCTGGATACAAACTCACACACAACTGGGAGAATGGTATAGAACATTACGCACGCACGCACACACACACACTAGACACATACAGTGTGAGTACAAAACCTGGCACACGGAGAAGGTTCATCTTCACGTCTCTGTGTGGGACCAGAGAGGAACCTGATTGAGAAAAAACACAGACTGAGAGAAGTGGTGGAGTGGTGGAAAAGTGTCAGACTGTCAGGGGAGGTTTAATGTTAGACTGGAGTGTCAGGGTTAGTGTTAGACTGGAGTGTCAGGGTTAATGTTAGACTGGAGTGTCAGGGTTAATGTTAGACTGCAGTGTCAGGGTTAATGTTAGACTGGAGTGTCAGGGTTAATGTTAGACTGGAGTGTCAGGGGAGGTTTAATGTTAGACTGGAGTGTCAGGGTTAGTGTTAGACTGGAGTGTCAGGGTTAATGTTAGACTGGAGTGTCAGGGTTAATGTTAGACTGGAGTGTCAGGGTTAATGTTAGACTGGAGTGTCAGGGTTAATGTTATACTGGAGTGTCAGGGTTAATGTTAGACTGGAGTGTCAGGGTTAATGTTAGACTGGAGTGTCAGGGTTAATGTTAGACTGCAGTGTCAGGGTTAGTGTTAGACTGGAGTGTCAGGGGAGGTTTAATGTTAGACTGGAGTGTCAGGGTTAATGTTAGACTGCAGTGTCAGGGTTAGTGTTAGACTGGAGTGTCAGGGGAGGTTTAATGTTAGACTGGAGTGTCAGAGGAGGGTTATTGTTAGGCTGGAGTGTCAGGGTTAGTGTTAGACTGGAGTGTCAGAGGGGGGTTATTGTTAGACTGGAGTGTCAGGGTTAATGTTAGACTGGAGTGTCAGGGTTCATGTTAGACTGGAGTGTCAGAGGAGGGTTATTGTTAGGCTGGAGGGTCAGGGTTAGCGTTAGACTGGAGTGTCAGACTGAGAGAAGTGGTGGAGTGGTGAAAAAGTGTCAGACTGTCAGGGGAGGTTTAATGTTATACTGGAGTGTCAGCGGAGGTTTAATGTTAGTCTGGAGTGTCAGGGGAGGTTTAATGTTATACTGGAGTGTCAGGGGAGGTTTAATGTTAGTCTGGAGTGTCAGGGGAGGTTTAATGTTATACTGGAGTGTCAGGGGAGGTTTAATGTTAGACTGGAGTGTCAGGGGAGGTTTAATGTTATACTGGAGTGTCAGGGGAGGTTTAATGTTAGTCTGGAGTGTCAGGGGAGGTTTAATGTTAGACTGCAGTGTCAGGGGAGGTTTAATGTTAGTCTGGAGTGTCAGGGGAGGTTTAATGTTAGACTGCAGTGTCAGGGGAGGTTTAATGTTAGACTGGAGTGTCAGCGTTTAGTGTCAGGGTTAGTGTTAGACTGGAGTATCAGGGGAGTGTTAGACTGGAGTGTCAGGAGAGTGTTAGACTGAAGTGTCAGGGGAAGGGTTAGTGTTAGACTGGAGTGTCAGGGGAGGGTTAGTGTTAGACTGGAGTGTCAGGGGAGGGTTAGTGTTAGACTGGAATGTCAGGGGAGGGTTAGTGTTAGACTGGAGTGTCAGGGGAGGGTTTATGTTAGACTGGAGTGTCAGGGGAGGGTTAGTGTTAGACTGGAGTGTCAGGGGAGGGTTAGTGTTAGACTGGAATGTCAGGGGAGGGTTAGTGTTAGACTGAAGTGTCAGGGGAGGGTTAGTGTTAGACTGGAATGTCAGGGGAGGGTTAGTGTTAGACTGGAGTGTCAGGGGAGGGTTAATGTTAGACTGGAGTGTCAGGGGAGGATTAGTGTTAGACTGGAGTGTCAGGAGCGGGTTAGTGTTAGACTGGAGTGTCAGGAGAGTGTTAGACTGGAGTGTCAGGGGAGGGTTATTGTTAGACTGGGGGTGTCAGATGAGGGATGTACTTTTTCCCGCTTCATGAAAGGGGGAGGTCGAGGGAAATAGAGAGAGAGAGAGAGCGGTCAAGAGCATACAAGGTGAAGGCATACCAGATAGCTGTCTGCTCCTCCCTTCCTTCTTTCTCCCTTTCCCCTTCTCCTTCTCCTCATCCCTCCCTTTTCCCCTCTCCTTCTCCTCATCCCTCCCTTTCTCCCCTCCTTCTCCTCCTCATCCCTCCCTTTCCCCCTCTCCTTCTCCTCATCCCTCCCTTTCCCCCTCTCCTTCTCCTCATCCCTCCCTTTCCCCCTCTCCTTCTCCTCATCCCTCCCTTTCCCCTCCCTTTCCCCCTTCCTCCCTCATCCCTCCCTTTCCCCCTCTCCTTCTCCTCATCCCTCCCTTTACCCCTCTCCTACTCCACCACCAGCAAAACCAAAATCCCAGATTGGAGTCTGGAAAACTCAAACATTCCCAGCTGGAGTGAGTCTATACCAGGGGTCATCAACTAAATTCAGCCGAGGGATGATTTCTTTCTTGAGTGGATGGTCAGGGGGCCGGAACTTAATTACAAATCATTTGTAGACTACAAATTGACCTCGAGAAGCCCAAACAGATGTGATATTAGACTAAAACGTAATAATTTCAAACCTTGCTTACATTTATATATGATCACATACACTGAGTATACAAAACATTAAGGACACCTGCTCTTTCCATGACACAGACTGACCAGGTGAATCCAAGTGAAAGCTATGATCCCTTATTGATTTTAAATCCACTTCAATCAGTGTAGATGAAATGGAGGAGACAGGTTAAAAAATGATTTTTAAGTCTTGAGACAATTGAGACATGGATTGTGTATGTGTGTCTTTCAGAGGCTTAATGGGCAAGCCAAAACATGGAAGTGCCTTTGAACGGGGTTTGGTAGTAGGTGCCAGGCGCACTGGTTTGTGTCAAGAACTGCAACGTTGCTGGGTATTTCACACTCCCAAAGGACATCCAGCCAACTTGACACAACTGTGGGAAGCATTGGAGTCAACATGGACCAGCATCCCTGTGGAACGCTTTCAACACCATGTAGGGTCCATGCCCTGACGAATAAGGCTTTTCTGAGGGCAAAAGGGCAAATCAATATTAGGAAGGTGTTCTTAATGTTTGGTATACCCAGTGTTTATCTCTCTATTATGCGTGGGAATACTTTGGAACAGATTTTAAAAATTAAAATCACTTGGAGCTGATTTGCTGGTGTTTTTACAGTCTTTTATGTCCAACAACAACAAAAAGTTAGCCGCCAGTTGGGGAACCCTGGTGTGCGCACACACACACGCACACACACACACACACACACACACACACACACACACACACACACACACACACACACACACACACACACACACACACACACACACACACACACACACACACACACACACACACACACACACACACACACACACACAGAGAGAGAGAGAGCTGGCAGGGCAGACACATTTGATTAGAAAAAGTGAAGAAAAAAAGATGGGAATAAATCTTCCTGGGAGACGGCTAAATAGTAAACACGTCAAAACGATCTATCTTCCCACAGTCTGACACTTTGGATAAGAGTTTATTAAAGATGTATTCTCTATTAAAGGTGCAGCTCTCTCTAATGAAGACATTATTGGACAGAATAACAGTCTTGGACTTCACACCTCTTTTTTTGTCCCTGGATTCGTGTTGGCCCGTGTCGACTCATTTCCACTGAAATAACAATCTGTAACAGTTTAACATTACAATTAGCTAATGAAATTGCGCCTGCCCCAGTGCCAGATGGGTGGTGTTTGCAGTTTTGGGACTATTCCATTGGTTCCATTGTGTCAGAAAGGCTCCCAATAGGTAGGTAGCTAACATTCAGTCAGCTAGTCTCCCAGTAGGTAGGTAGCTAACATTCAGTCAGCTAGTCTCCCAGTAGGTAGGTAGCTAACATTCAGTCAGCTAGTCTCCCCGTAGGTAGGTAGCTAACATTCAGTCAGCTAGTCTCCCTGTAGGTAGGTAGCTAACATTCAGTCAGCTAGTCTCCCTGTAGGTAGGTAGCTAACATTCAGTCAGCTAGTCTCCCCGTAGGTAGGTAGCTAACATTCAGTCAGCTAGTCTCCCAGTAGGTAGGTAGCTAACATTCAGTCAGCTAGTCTCCCCGTTGGTAGGTAGCTAACATTCAGTCAGCTAGTCTCCCTGTAGGTAGGTAGCTAACATTCAGTCAGCTCGTCTCCCCGTAGGTAGGTAGCTAACATTCAGTCAGCTAGTCTCCCTGTAGGTAGGTAGCTAACATTCAGTCAGCGAGTCTCCCCGTTGGTAGGTAGCTAACATTCAGTCAGCTAGTCTCCCCGTTGGTAGGTAGCTAACATTCAGTCAGCTAGTCTCCCCGTTGGTAGGTAGCTAACATTCAGTCAGCTAGTCTCCCAGTAGGTAGGTAGCTAACATTCAGTCAGCTAGTCTCCCAGTAGGTAGGTAGCTAACATTCAGTCAGCTAGTCTCCCAGTAGGTAAGTAGCTAACATTCAGTCAGCTAGTCTCCCAGTAGGTAGGTAGCTAACAGTCAGTCAGCTAGTCTCCCCGTAGGTAGGTAGCTAACATTCAGTCAGCTAGTCTCCCAGTAGGTAGGTAGCTAACATTCAGTCAGCTAGTCTCCCAGTAGGTAGGTAGCTAACATTCAGTCAGCTCGTCTCCCCGTAGGTAAGTAGCTAACATTCAGTCAGCTAGTCTCCCAGTAGGTAGGTAGCTAACATTCAGTCAGCTAGTCTCCCCGTAGGTAGGTAGGTAACATTCTGTCAGCTAGTCTCCTCCACTCATGCCGCCACAGCTCAGCAGAGGGGATAAGGAGCAGTGGTGTCTGCCATCAAAGGACCTGTCACCACCACAGCTAATGGAGCAGCACACACTCTCTCTCTCACAGCTGTGTCATACCACATTCATAGGGGTATTTTGAGTTAGGGGGAAAACACACAGAGAGAGAGTGGAGGAGGTGGAGGAAAAAGGAGGGGGAGAAAGTGGGAATGAGGTAGAAAGGGAGAGAGAATCTGAGAGGGAGCGAGAGTATGTAGGGGGGATGGATAGAGTGTTAGGGAGGAGAAAGAGAGATAGGGGAGGAGAGATTATGTTAGGGGGAGAAAGAGAGGGGGGGAAGAGAAAGTGTTAGGGAGGAGAACGTGAGAGAGGGGGAAGAAAGAGTTAGGGAGGAGAAAGAGAGACAGGTGGAAGAGAGTGTTAGGGGGAGAAAAGGAGAGGGGGGGAAGAGAGTGTTATGGAGGAGAAAGAGAGAGAGGTGGAAGAGAGTGTTGGGGAGGAGAAAGAGGGGGGAAGAGGGAGGAGAAAGAGAGACAGGTGGAAGAGTGTGTTAAGGGGGAGAAAAAGAGAGGGGGGAAGAGAGTGTATGTTAGGGGGAAGAGAGAGAGAGGGGGGAAGAGTGAGATTGTTAGGGGGAAGAGAGATGGGGGGGGAAGAGAGTGTATGTTTGGGGGAAGAGAGAGAGAGGGGGAAGAGTGAGATTGTTAGGTAATGTACATGTGGGTTGTTTGGTATTACAGGATGAAGAGGAGAGGGACACTTATCTAACTTAAAACCTGTCATCACTCTCTCTTACACTCACAGTGGGTCTGCATACACACCATACAGTACCACATACAATGCCCCAACACACACACACACACACACACACACACACACACACACACACACACACACACACACACACACACACACACACACACACACACACACACACACACACACACACACACACACACACACACACACACACACACACCTACAGAGCCGCACACCAAGCTCAAAGACGTTCCCACATAGGCACACACAAATACACACATAGTGGGTCGGGTCAACAGGGTACGGTTCCTGTTGCCTCCCTGATCAAACAATGGCATCTCTATTACAGTCCCGACAACCCAGACTGAGCCAGAGGGGAGAGAGGGATGGGTGAGAGGGGAGGACAGAGGGATGGAGAGAGGTAGGGGAGGTGGAGAAAGAGAGAGGGGAGTACAGAGGGATAGAGAGATGGAGAGAGGGGGCAGAGAAAGAGAGAGATCTCCCCTTTCACAGACGGGCTTCATCACAAAATACGGAATATTTTCCATAGAAATTGTACACAGACACACACATCAAATGACTGTCATCCACACCGTGACTCGGTACTGTATTTGA